>NC_142498.1:1815350-2115350 GCF_965113065.1 Corylus avellana
ATTTTCTAGTTATATTTGCTAATTCTAGCTAAATGTTCCTGTTGTATATTTCCTATATATCTGAAATTTTAGATTTAGGTTGTCTATTTTTTATTTAAGGGTCATTATTCTGTCACGTGTCTCACTACTAATAAAATAATAATATTTAGTGAGACACATGGCAGAACAATAACCATTGAATAAAAAATGGAAATTTTCTAAAAATTTCAGTAGATCCTGATCCGCACTTAAGTGTCTTCTTTTAATAATATTTGTTGATAACTTTATAAAAGAAAAAAAGAAAGAAAGAAAGAAGTATCAATAATCTGAAAAACAATCTGGAAGTGTCTCTTAGGTGGTGTTTGGCAAACAACACCGAACACCACCACGCTATTCATTTCATTTTTAAAAAAAATCTACATCAAAACATTTTCACTTTTTATATCACATCATTCACTTTTTACTGTTATTGTCATTTTGTTGGCCGACAAATTAAATAAAAAAAATATTAATATAATTCTAACAAAAATTGAACTACGGATTACCCGATAAATTGTTTTGTTTTGTTTTTGTTGTTGTTGTTGTTTTTTTTTTTTTTTTTTTTTTTTCATAGTATTACTCGATAATTGCATGATATTTCACACAGGTTTGTGCATTTTATAAGCTAAGTTTATTTATTTATTTTGAAAAATCATGTCACCAAGCCCTCATGCTTTCACGATTTCAAATATTAAAGCTAAAGTTTCCAATTTGATAAATTGGAGACATGTGCTACTAGTACTTGTAAATGGAGACCTTTATTAATTTTTCCATATAATAGACTCCCTGTAAATCCCATAAGGTCCATTTAAATCCAATAAAGCTTGTTATCCTTACATGCCCAAAAAGATAAATGTTAGGCTCCAGTTTTCTAACCATCTCTATAGATATATTTTTTAAATCTACCATTGAATGTTGAGGAGACTCACATATAAACTTACAAATCTAATAGTAAATTTGAATCCATTTGAAAAAGAAATGGTTAAGAAATAGTTAGGAAAATAAGGCATATCATTTCTCGGCCTATAAAAGGCCCAGGTAAAGATATTGAGCACGCCCGGCGTGCTTCAACAGTGAAGCACGCCGGCCGTGATTTTTTTTATTATTATTATTTTATTATTTTAATTTTTTTGAAAAAAAAAAAAAAAAATTTAGCCTGGCGTGCTCTGAATCATGATTCGAAAAGGCCCATATGTCCCAGGACCGGGCAACTCTCCCTCGCGCCAATTGCATATTGACGATTTTCGGACCGCCAGTCACATCCTTGACGGACATGACGAGAGTACCACTTTATTATTAAAAGGAATGGTTTCCTCACTTTTTGTTATTTTCAACTCATCAAAAAAAAAAAACCAAAAAAACAAAAACAAAATAAGGGGAAAATTCACTTTACCCTTTAAGTTTTAGGGGTTGTTCAATTTGCACTTCAAAGTTTAAAAATTGGGAAATATACTCTCATAATATTTCAAAAAATTTTAATTCAGAGCATCCGTTACTAATTTTCGTCTAATTGGAGAGAAATTAAAAAAAAAAAACATTGAGAATAATTACGTTATTTCATAGATTTCCGTTCAATTTGACCAAAATTAGTAACAGAATGTATGAATTGAAATTTTTTGAAACATTAGGAGAATACATTGCTAATTTTTAAATATTAGAGTTCAAATTGAAAAACTCATAAAATTTAAGGAGTAAAGTGAATTTAACCGAAAACCAATATTTTGTTTACAAATTATTTTTAGTAAAGATATTAAAAAATATATATATTTTATATCAAAATAAACTCAACCTTAATTTAGAAAAGAAAGTCTATGCTTGGAGAAAAAGCACGTTAAGAAGCAAGTGCCGCTTTAAACCTCTCCCAAAGCCCTAACCCAAAACATATCAGCTAAGACGGTGATTTGTGATTGAAAGGTAACAATTGAAGGAGGTGTAAGAGAAAGCACGGTGGTACCAGACTCGGTAATGGAGTCGGTGAACCGGACCTTGGCCGGCGTAGAGGAAATGGAGGCCCACTTGCTCCAATTCTTGTCCCTCTCCGACCCAGATGTCCTCTCCGAAATGCCGCCTCTCCAGCGGGCTCAGGCTCTGCTCTTGCTCGCAAGAGCCACCTCAACGCTCTTCACATGTACCGAGTCCTTGGTCACTGTCCCACTACTTTTTTTTTTGAATTAATACACAATTGGTGGTTCTGAATGTTTGTTGGTTTAATTGTTCTTCCACAGTGAGGTTGAGGTGTACTGGAGTTCACCCAGATGAGCATCCAGTCAAATCAGAGCTTGTAAGTTTGCTCATACTGTGAATTTTGTGTTTGATTTGTTGACTTTTAGCATGTGGGTGTCTATATTTTGAGGTATTTGTTAATGGGTATTTTTATGTTTGTATTTGGTTCTTGCTTTTTGGATTTGATTGGAATTTGAGTATTTCTGTATTGTAGGAAAGGTTAAGCTTGTATCAGGACAAACTAGAAAGGTTCATAGACTTGAGTAAAGGTACATTTTCCTATTTGAAATTTGCCATTCGCTTTTAATTTTTCATTTTAAAATGTCATATTAAATGATGCTGCAATGACACTTTTAATCTTAATCGCAAAATTCCGGGGATATGTTTCTGGATGAAAGTGATTTGGCTGGGTCATTTAAGATGCATAGCATACTACCATACGTTTTGGATTTAAATTTATTTCAAAGTCTCATTTTCTACAAACATTATTCTTCTGTTGGTGGTAGTTCTTTGTCCTATAACTGATTGCATGATTTTAAATTTGTTGTTCAAGCGCCACTTCGGCCTTCTGCTACATTGAATTATCAGGCAGCGACGCGTTTTATTGAGCATTCTTTACCTGACCTTACCCAAGGTAGATGGTTCTTTACTAATTACAATGTTCACGAATCTTTTACCATTTTTAGCTCTTTCCATTGAGGAGTTGCTCATTTTGTGCAGGCCAGAAACAGAGTTTGAGAAATATTAGTAGAGGAGAGGGGCCAAAGATTAAGTATCTAGAGAGTAGTGTCCAAAAGAAGAGGAAGTATCAATCATCTGAAAAACCATCTGTTCAAACTGCTGCCAAGGAATTTCTTGAAAAGGCAGCACGTGAACTTCTTGGTGATAAAGGTGGTTTTAAGGGGCCTCTACAGGCTGAGGCTTTAGATGAAGATGATGTGTCTGCAACCTAAATTTCATGAGTTATCCAGGTAGTTTTTTAATTTGGTGCTTAATTTTGAAGCTTTTATGTTCGTTGCTTCACCAAAAAAGGAAGCATGTTGTTGACCATAATCGGAGTATATCTGTTATTATCATTGCTACCAATGTGATACATGTTCATTCATTATATAACATATCAGAAAGATTAATGGACAAACTCATCAGATAACGTGCAGGTAAAAAGTGAAAAAGAAAAGGAAGCTTACAATTATATTTACTTGTCATGTTGCTGTTGGTTGAAATCATTATATGAGCTTCAGCCGTGATTGGCCTGGTGCCACTGATTGATTCATGCTTTGTTGCCCTTGGGCCTTGGCAATATTGATGGACGCGCTAGCTATATATACGCTATTACTACAACAGGACTAGTCAATTTGGAATTTTCCTAAAATCACTTAGAAAGCCCAGTTTTACCTACTTAAGTAAACAATGTAGGACTTAACACTCATGAGCTTCTCTTATAAACTACCAACTCTATATGAGCTACTCATCTCTTCCCAATAAGGGATTAAGGTGTCACAAAAGTGATCTATATGATAGAAGTACATTTGAACATTATTCAACTTTTGTAGTTATCATTTTGTGGAAATACAAATGTGTGTTTGAATTAATTTAGCTAAATATGGGGAAATGTCGAGAAGCTAAGTGCTTATTGGACCTTCATGAATTTTTAATGGATATGTTATTTTTCATTTAGCCATAATATGATAAAACTGTCACCAAGGATAGAATCCAGTGCAAATATGAGAGAGTAGAGGGAGTTAACCCTATCCTTTTAAAAGCTTGTGATGTGTAAGTTGGGGGGGGGGGGGGGGGGGGGGGGCAAGCAATTCATCTCTGGTGCTGCGAGTCACTATTGCCAATAAATTGGAGTCCTTTAGCATTAACACGAGTATTGCTTTGGCATCATAATATGACTTTTTTCTTGGTCCATAGGAGGCATTAGTCTTCTAGTCTTTTTAATTTTCTTTTTTATGGTGCAAAGCATTAATATGCTCCCAATTTTATTCCAAATAGAGAAGTCATGAAAAGCAATTTGATCTCTCCAAGGAGGCTTCATTTATTTATCCACTCTTTTGTGCTTTGAAATACATGTACAACCATGTAAAACTCATGTTTTTCTAGCCTGTGATCGTGTACCTCGCTTGTGCAAAATAACCATGCACACTTAAAAAGATGTTCAGTGAGAGTGATGAATTGTTTGCATTTGTTGCTTAAAGTAGTTGAGAATGATGAATTGTTAATTTTAAATTAAAGTGTTAATTCCCCCCTCAAGCAATTTTATATATTAAATGGTTAGGATACAGTTTTTACTTTTGGTTAATAGTGAATATCGCAATATCTTCAACCCCTTAAAAGGTTATATTTTTAAGATTTATTACATGTTCTTTTTTTAGTGGCAAATCAGAAAAAAATGTGAATTTTTGGAGCAATTATACTGATTCCTAATCGGAGAAATTTCCCCTAACAGTATGCATTATGCATGCATATGCTTCATATAAGTGTGACATGCAATTCTCTATTATAAGATGCATGTGTTTGCTAGCTGCTGATGAAGAAAGCTTTATTGGTTTGGTGTGATTGCCCCAATAAGATTGTTGTGAAGGTTGATCTGAAATAGAATATTTGGAGGGCATTGCTTCCTGCTTTAGGAAGATGTCTCTGTGTTTCCAAATTGTTACTTATGGTTTTTGGTAGAGTGAAGCCCACTGCATTCCATTTATTAGTAATTACATATGTTAATTTTCATGCCACGTATACTCATTATTCAAGCTGATGGATTGTAGTGCAATGCCCTCATAAAGCTTGTACTGTGACAACTTGATTTCTGATTTGATGTGCTTCATACATTCATAATATATCAGCCGTATCCTAAAAGTGTATGGGATATGTATTAAATGGCCTTGGGCGTTATTGGCTCATGGTTTGATGATAGTTAATTCAACCAACTTAATCTTAATCCTAATTAATTGGGTTCCATGGATCCTTTTATGCGGCGTTCCCTATCTATGGCCATATGTCCCTTGTTACCTTTCTAACAAGCATGTTTTTTTACTTTTGACTTTTGTCCGTCATATTTGGCATCCCTTTTTGCCTTTTTTGGCTCCTTCCATGTTAATATAATCTTTCTTCCACCCATATCTGTAAAACATGAGGTTAATGCATGGCCCTCGTATCTAAGAAAATTAGTTATAGCGTTAGTAATTTTTTGCATGCCTGATGAGGCAAGGCTTTGTAGGTGTTAGTACAGTTCAAAGTTTGAAGAGATCTATGTAAACATACTAAGAACTTGAATCTTATCTAGGATTATTATTGTTTGATTACGATAATTCGTTTGACAATTTATAGCACTACATTTGGAAGCAATTATAATTCTTAATTTTTGGAAACCAGAACATCCTGCTGGCCAATTATAACATTGATTCATGTTTTTTTATTTTTTTGCGTCAACGTTGATACATGTTATGGAAACATAAAAGCACCAACTTTGTGGAATGCCTTTTTAGTCGTTCTGGGCTGTCTTGGACAATGCCTAGTAGAGAAGCTGACTTGTTTGCCTATTGGTGGACTAGTGGTAACACTCAGAGTGCTGTTGTTTGGAAGATAGTGCCTCCTTGCCTCTTGTAGTGTCTTTGGAGGGAAAGAAATGACAGAAATTTCGAGAACAACAAGAGGACATTGGCGGAACTTGAGTCATTTTTCTTTGCTTATGTAGCTTGATGCTTAGTTTTCATGTTTTTCTTTTCTTTTCTTTTTTTTTCTCCTAACTAGATGTTTCTCCTATATATTCCTTGTGTACTTGAATAGCGCTTTTCACGTTCAATGATATTTCGGTTGCTTATAAAAAATGTATTGTTTTAAGAATTGGATTTACGTTTTATTGACAATCTCTTTTTGATTGTATATCTTCACAGGATTGCTTGGACCAGATCACCCTTGTTTGTAATTGTCTTCCTTATATCAGTTTGTAGTTGCCCGTTGTCTTCTTTACGAAGGATTCTGTTTTTAAATCTTCAATTTTTTCCCATTGAACAGAAGAGATGCTCTAGCACTCTTCTAGATCTTTCATGTGAGAAGTTGGAGGGCTTCTAAAGCATAGAGATATCTGGTCTCGTTCTTCATCACCATACCTATATTTGAAGTTGTTTCCTGAACTGTGATGATTGAAGGAAAAATTATTTGGCCCATTGTGTTCTCCATCGGTATATATCTGGTAGCTTTTTTTTTCATCAGCTGTACTATCACCGTGTATTTGGAATCTTTGATAATATATATTGTTGATTATGACAATGGTGTTGATTTTGCAATGAGAATGTCATTAATGGATTCATCTTGTTTGATTTTTCTTTTTCATGTGATCTAAGGTTTGATATTGTTTGATAATGTTCTTTATCAGTATAAATGCAGTGATCATGTTACATTTGTGTGTGTGTGTGTGTTTTTTTTTTTTTTTTTTTTTTTTAAGTTACACTTGTCTTTTTATTTGGACAATTTATGTGTTATCTTCTTCTTTTTTTTTTTTTTTTTTTTTTTTTTTTTTTTTTTCGGAATAATGCTAGAAGTCACAGTTTTATCTTACAACTATTTCACCATACAATTAGTTGCAATGTCAATTAGCCCTCAATTTTATTTTTAATTAGGGCTAATCTAATGGCTGATAGACACTCTCATGTCACCATGATGTGATAAAAGTGTGAATTTTAGCATTACTCTTCTTTCATATGTATGAATGTTTGAGAAATTGGTTTAGGACCTGTATCAAGTATGTATGAGGTTCGTTGTTATTGAGCTTGAATCTTGTTTCGAATTTAATAATACCACATTTGAAAAATGCAATAAATTAGATTACTAAATTCTGAATAGTCAAATGGTGTTGGGGATTTTAACTCCTAAATTTTTTTCTAGCTTTTAATTGTGATAAAGTTTTTTTAAAAATTGGGTTGGAGGAACTAAGTCTATTAAAATAATATATGTCTTTAGAGCACGTAATTCTTACGTCAATTTTTAATGGAAGTGGAACTGTAAACCCAATTCAAAATCAACTTTTTTATTTTTATTTTTTATCAAACACTTTGAATTTGGCAAAACAAATTACAATTCTATTCATTTTGGCCAATTAAATAGAATTGTTTTCTCGGTTTATACAATTGACACAATTGTCATTTGTCATGTCAATTGAGCATGTAAAAATCACTTTTTTTTTTTTTTGATAGTATCAACCATGTTGATGAAAATTTTATTAAAAAAAACGTGTTACTCAATAAGTAACAATTTTAAGGACTGAATTAAAAAATTATAAACTTAATTTCTCTGATGTTCTGCAAGGGGAAGCTTCTGCAGCTTTGTAAGCTGCACGGTTAGCAGTCTCCTCCGGTTGTGATAAGTTTATGTTGGAAGGTGATGCCCTTCTGGTTGTTTTGGCTACAAACAATCCGTCTTTATTCTCTTCTTGGACTTTTGCTAATTGTATTTCTAATATTAGTTTAGTTATTTCTTCTTTTTAAAGTTGGAATGCATTGAAAGTTTCTTGATGTGCCAACTTTCGTGCACATGCTCTAGCTAAATAAACCGTTTCCAATCTTGTTTTTTGAAGCATTCCCATGGGATTTTCTATTCTCTTTTCCATTTGGATCAGGAATAGGAAAGATCATCTCTTATAGTCCTTTCTTCCTTATTCATTTTTTTTAAAAAAAAAAAAATAAAAAAAAATAAAAAATAAAAAAAATAAAAATTATTTAAACCCAATTTGAAAAAAAAAAAAAAAAAACTTTCCGTTAATGGGTTTTCACTTTTCTTTTTTCCTTTTATTATTTTAGACCATCCACGGAATTCCATATTGCTATTTTATTTATCTGGTTTTGGCATAAAAGCCTTTTAACCCAATAAAAATTCGAAGTGTCTCTCACAAAAAAAAAAAAAAAAAAAAGTCAAGGTGCCGACCCAAACCAAAAAGATCTTCTCCTTGTTCTTTGTACTTGTTCATTCACTTTCCATTAAAGAGTTGTTGCTGTATCGTGAGGACTGGGTTTTGTTTTTCTAATCCTCGTCCGACCCTCCAGCCATTTCTCTTTCTTTTTGTGTATCAAGATGTCCACGACAGCTGCTTTAGCCTCACAAGTTTCCAACTGGCACCACCCACTTGGTGACCCCAAAAAACCAATCTCCTTCTGTAAGTTCTCTTTCTATATTTGGGTTTGGAGCTGGATGTTGAATGTATTTACTTCTAAATATTCTGTTTGCTTTTGTATGAATCGGTTAAAGAATGACAATGCCTTTATCTGCTGGAAAATTGCTTACTTTCACTTTCTTTGAGAAGTTTGAGCCCTTTACTCTTTTCTTTCCCCACATAGTCTCAAGAGAGTTCCTTTCTTTGAGCCCACATCAAATTTCACCAAGACAAGACACATGTGGTTCAAGGCTTTAGGATTCTACTTTTTAGGAGCCTTAATTAATGGGGGGTGATTGTTGATGGTCAAGAGCCTTTTTTTTTTTTTTCCTTTAAGTCTTGGAATGGCATTAGGATCATAAAGTTTAGAACATGGATTATGGATTTTTGCAGTTAAGATAATACGTTCAGGTGTGTTTCCATTTCTTAATCATCTTGTTGTGCCAAGTTTTTATTTTGCAATAAATTGAATCTGGGCTGCAAATATGTAGATAGGACGAGGTCCTCTTCACCATTCTGGGCACGTTCTTTAGTGCTTTTGTGACACTCAATGCAACCCAAACTATCAGTCTCTTTGATAACTTGGCTGGTCCTGTGTTTGTGTGTGTGTGTGTGTGTGTGTGTCTAATAAAGTAAATGCATTTGCTTTTTGGGTTCCTTTTGGTTGTGGTGATATAAATGTGCTCCATAGGCTTTCGCATGTTGGTAGATGCTGCTGTAGTTCAAGACAACTTCATATGAAATTGGATCTAATCTAAGACAGTTTGATTTTGATGACGGTTCTTGCTCATATGTTATTCTTTTCTCTTCCTTTGTTAAGGGTTAGAATGTTTCTCATAGTTGGTACGAATCAATTGCAACCCTATTACTTGATGACCGCTGTTAGTGTTGTCTTTTAGAATTGAGTTTTGTATATTTTAATTTTTCTCAATCACATGCATATAAATATTGGTTTTGTTGGTTATGTATGTTAATTGATATGTACATAATATATATGACAAAACTAGTGACATAATTGGTTTGGATTATCCAATCTATATTGTGTACCTCTCTCTTGCATTAATTGTTGAATCTTTGTCGTCAGTGGTCATGATAAGGGAGAATATGGTTTTGTTAGCTTCTCTAAATTGTAAGCTAATATCACAAATGTATTATTACTTATAAAAAAAAACAAATGTATTATTTATATGTGTAAACTTGTGGAGACTTTTATGTGTGCTTATATTATAATTTGAATGTGATGGGGGTTATGACTTTGAAACATGTAAATTCTTTACTATTGCACTTAAATGACCATTGGGTTCAGATCTGCCTGTTTTGGTAAATTATTTTAGAATGCTCATGTTAAACTCGTGTTTAATTAAAAGACTGGGGTTGGAGGTATTGATTAAGAAAATAGCTCATCTCACATGGACCACTATTTAATCACCATCAATCCATATTCTGTTGGGGAGAGGGATTAATATATTGTCATATCTTTATTTTTCCCTTTTTCCGGCCTGAAGAACAATAATTCACATGTCACAACCTTGCAACACATTGTAGTCCGCCAAGGGTAATTTTAATTTCAACACCAATGGTTAGATGCCTACATGGTGGTGTATGCTTACCTAATGTAAGCCTAGACCTGCAGAGGAAAGGGATAGTCCTGGGATGCCACTCAACCAAGGGTAGTGAACTCCATCGAGGTACTTCACTCTTTGGATTCCAATCAAACACATGGCGAGTATCAGCCGAAATACTTATCTCCTCCTCTAGATTCACCTTGTCAGGATAGATGTTGTAGATTGGTGGAGAGTCCCAATCTGCTAAAGAATATCCCTCAACAAGTTCATCTTCCTCCTTCACATGAGATGGATTTGGAGAGGTTGAAATTCAGTCAAGAATCTCATTCATTATTTGTTGGAGAGCTTGATTAGCTTTCCTCAACTGAGCAAGTTTAGGTTGCACATTAGTACTATAAGCATTTCTCTGACGTCGTGGAGTCATTACACAGATCACCACAGTAGGAAAACTTGCTCTGATACCAATTTGATGCAGGCCAAGACCTGCAAAGGAAAGGGATAGTCTTGGGATGCCACTCAACTAGGGGTAGCAGATGTACTCAACACTACTAATCGCGGATGCCACTCAATGCAACCAAGCCAGGCGCTTGATTGTTAGGAAGAATCACTCATCCAAAAGCAAGAATACCTGCTAACAATTTTCTGAATCAAAATCACTCTTTTGAGTTATGTCATCTTTCATTGATATTTACAGGTAGCACAATTCATGACTAATTCAAAAATACAATAAATGATAGACAGCTTCCAACTACCACAACTTAATATATAGACAACTTCTGAATGCAAACACAACTTACTAAGCTACAACTACCAGCAAGACTCAAGAAATAACTTTGACCATCTTGATGACAATTTACTAGCCACTTGGACACTTAAATTAGATGACACTCGTTGTCTTCTTGGTTGCCACATCAGGTAGGATTATGCTCCTGCATCCTTACCTCTAAGGAAGATGTTTGTATAGATGTAAATGCTTACACAATGAAGGCAGCCTTAAAATCTATTGGCAAGGTGTTGTGTCGTTGAGGTACCTCTAACAGCACTAGTACCCTTATGCTAGATGCATATGCTTACAAGATGTATCCTCATGCTAGACACATGCCTAAGTCAAAAACAGGCCAGGGGAGCTTGCCTCAAGCCTTCTGTCCAATGGTATATGACTGTGGGGTGCTAAATGTTGACAAAGCAAGTAGGGTATTTTAGGCTTCCCATTGTCTTCTTCCTTCATGATCTTCTATATTGGTTTTCTCTCTCATTGATACTTAATTGGTCCTCTTTTTGTTTTTACTTTATATTTTGCCCGGTAGATCATAGGAACTGCTTACTTCTTTTTTCATTTTTATATATCGATTGTATTGTTCTGCTCCGCAAGTGTTTTCTACTTTGTGTGGGTTAGAATAAGAGCCCATGATAAAGAAATGATATATGAACCCTTTTTTTTGATAAATAAAATGATATATGAACCTTGGTTGGCAAGTATTCTGAAATGGAAGGAGTGAACCGACTGCAAGTAATAGATAGTAGGCTATGCATGCATATAGCCATTTATCACTCTGATTAGTCTTTCCTAATCCTTCTCCAAAGTTTGTCATTCATTTGTGGTCCTGTTTTTAATTATCTTATTTATCATTAGTGGACATACTAAAGAACAATGTTTGAAAAATCGGTGAGGTACAAAGTATAGGACAATAAATCTGGGTTGAAAAATTATCACCAACCAGCGTTGACGGTGAAAAATTCATTCATTGAACAGCCCTATGACAAACAATTCTTCAACATTTTTTTGCATATAAATTCTAGTGGTTCAGTATTATAATAGTTTTAATTTTTACATGATGATTTAAATCAATAATGATCTACATGTTGGGTAATTCTGCAATGGGCAATGGTTCTGTTGATTTTGTAATGTTGTAAATGTATTGTGCTTTTTCATCTCATCTTGGTTAAGTCTCAGAAATTATGAAATAATACAACTTGCTTTTTCTTGTCCAATTGTTTTGTAATTGATGTTCTCGTGCAATAATTTTTTTTTTCCTGATTGCTAATTTTACAATCTCTGATGAGAATGAGAAATTAAATTTCGTTTCCTCTGTTGCATTTAATTGAAGTTAACTTATATTCAAATCCAGCTGGACCTTCAATTTTTTCATGGCCTAGTACGAAGATTGGAAAGACACCAAGATCTCTCCGTTTGTATGGTTTATTTGGAGGGAAAAAGGAAAATAATGAAAAGAATGATGACGCGTCATCAAAGGTTCAGTTTTCTTTTGGCCAAGTCTTGTGTTAACTAGAGCATGCCTTGTAAACTAATGTGTTTGACTTCTACCTTATAAATAATATTCTTCTGTCCTTTTCTCAACTTTATGCTCATCCTTTATTGTTCACCATAACCTTACTTTACTTTTGATATAGGCAGGAATACTGGGTAATATGCAAAATCTATATGAAACTGTTAAGAAAGCCCAAATGGTAGTCCAAGTTGAAGCAGTGCGTGTGCAGAAAGAGCTTTCTACGTACATTCTATTTATTCGATCCATCTTTGTCTGATATTTCCACTCCTTTTCTTTTTTAGAAGACTATTTATCTTCTGCATTTGTCTACTCTTTTGCAGAGCAGAGTTTGATGGTTATTGTGAGGGCGAGCTAATTAAGGTATGATTTGTTTTGCTTTTATTAGAATTTAAAAGTCAGCCTAAATATGGTTTATATCTGTGAAGCCAATACTTCCTTTTGTATGTTCCCATGTTGTTTGTAGTCGTATGGTTGGATGATAGATGTAGTAAATATTATCATGGATTAGGTTAAGTTTCATAACCTTAGCATAGTTGTTTGCATATGTCTATTCAACTTCTTGGTGGCGTAAGTTGAATTATAAAGAACAGACTTAATTTTTGAGGGAGATGACACCATACTTATAAGAACCAGATTCAACCAAGGATCATATAGGGATTGCCTTATCATCTTTGGTACATTTAGACTACACGAGAAAACAGGTCAAAATTCCAGTTGAACCAGGGGGTTTTATGTGGAACTGTTAGCTAATACAATTGGTCCTCCCATCTTAACACAAAGGTGTGTGTTTTAATAACTTAAATTGAGGGTGCAACTACCAGGTATCTAGCCTATTGCCTTTCAGTTGGAAGTCTCTGCAATATAAACAGGCTAAAATTATTTGTTTGTTTTACCAACTGTTTTATGCGTATTGCCCCTTTTCTTTTCGCTACAATATTGTATATAACCTTTTTCCAAAAATTAATGGACTTTCACTAAATACGCTAATGTGAATGGTAAGCTATATAAGCCAGTGATCCAACCACTGACCTAGTTGAAACATCATATGGCTTCTTATGATATGGTTGAAATTTGTGTTCTGTTTGGCATTTGGTGAGATTCAGAATTGTTTCTTTTGCATTTGAAATGAGGGAATTTTGTTAAGATCATTTCTAGGGTTTTTGATAGTGACATTTTTTACAATTTTTAATCACTTCACAAGATTTAACTTTTTTCAATCACAAACTTTTTGTTTTTTAGTGACTCCACTCCCGTGGAGAAGTAAATGCAAATAGTTCATTTCTGTGCGATGGCTATTGGGTGCATAGAAATAGCATTAAAAGAAAACTGGAGATCTCACATCTTACTAAACTCGTGGTACTAGTTGCTCCTAATATATTTGATTGTATCTGTCTCTAGGTAACTCTTTCTGGTAACCAGCAACCTTTGCGCACTGAGATAACTGAGGCTGCAATGGAATTAGGAGCCGAAGTAAGCGAAGAGTCTCCCATATATAGGCTTTACGTGTTTATTTGCAGTTTATATAATTAGTTATGTGATTATTGTCATGCTTGTTTCATGGTTCTGCAGGTTTCCTAAATGAAGTTTGTCTATAGAAACTGTTGGGATCATAACATTTTGAAATGTATTTTAACAACCAAAAAGATTAATTTGATTGGAAGAATCTTAACCGCCGGGAACATGCACACCTATAGCTATTCAATACTCATTATATTCGTCGTTGAGAAATAATGTTGACTAGTGTTTTTCTTTTTTGGGCTTAAATTATTCGCCCTAATTATAGATTCATTTGCGCCTAAACTACAATTTTTTATGAGTATTTTGACTAGGTCCGTTTGCTTTTTTCTGCAGAAACTCTCTCTTTTGGTTACTGAAGCATACAAGGACGCACACCAGAAAAGTGTCAAGGTGAGATGGCGCTTGGTGAAAAATCTTGAAATTGCAATAGGGGAATGATTATTCAATTAACAGCGGTAACAACATCCCATAATCCTTGGGATATTGTTTTTTCAGGCAATGAAGGAGAGAATGAGCACTCTTGCCCAGAGTTTAGGAATGCCACAAGGCCTCAGTGACGGATAGAAATGATTTAGAGATTTTGAGCTCTGCATCAGTTTATATTGTTCAAGATTTTAGTGATAGATATGAGTTTTCAATTTTCATGGATTTTGTTTGTCATGTTCTTTAACAAAATATTCACACCACTGGACTGGTATTTTGAGAAGAGGCGTATAAAATAAATGAAAATTATTGGTATATAATCTGAATCTGGATCGCACAAGATATCAAATCAAAACCCCATAATTTATATAAAAAAATAAAGAATTCCCCCCCAAAAATTAAGCTCAGAAGCTGGTAATCAAGCGAATCAAAACAACCCCAAAGCAAAAACCCCCAGTGCAACCATCAAACCGCTCTGCAACCTTGTAGCACTGCTAGTTGGAGCAACGGCCGGACCTTCAAACTCCACCGGAGAAGGCGCTGGAGAAATAACAGTGCGTCTTGGAGAAAGAACCACCACAACCAACTTCTGACCCTTCTGGCAGTGTCCCTCGGCTCCGCTGATGAAGTAGAAGGCCCCAGATCTGTCAAGCTTCACCTTGGTGTTCCCATCTTTGTGCTCTTCAATGGGGTTAGAAGTATTGCAATTGGCATAATCTTCCTTGCTCACTTGCAATACCGAGTCTTTGCCACCGTCATACTTCCACACTGAGAATGACCAAAGCATGAAAAGTGTATGTTAATAATACCATGAAAATAAACGGTCCGATTTGGTTTGTGATTTTAAAACGTGCGAGCTTTTAAAAACACATTCGTTTACTTGCGATTTTAAAAGCACAGAATCACAATTTTTAAAACACATTTTCAAATAATACATTTTCTAAAATCAAATCGTAATTTTAATCTGCAAAATTGTAATGCCGAATGCAATTAGAGGGAGAACCCATAAGAGAATAAAGATGAGAGATTCATATTTACCAAGAGAGTCGCCGATGCGAAAACGAGAACTTCCAGCCCATTGATTGAGGGAATCAGATTGAGATGATGGGATTTTCCATGCATCTGTCTTGCCTCCAACCAAGATCTCTTTGGCTTCAGAGAAGCTAAAGAGTAATAGGACTACAAAAGCAGAAATAGCTCTTGAAAAAACTGCCATTGACACTCAGAAAACCACAAGCAAAAGAAGACGTATGGCTTGAAGTGTGTGCTTGTGGGCGTGTAACTTCTCTTTGAGAGATAGAGATGATTGATGTGGTGGTTCAGGTGGTTGATGTATTTATAGAGGAGAAGAGAGAAGAAACTAGCCGTTGGGACCTTGGGAAGGGGTCAGTGTGGGCCAAGTGGCTTTCTGGGTTTGTCCGTTACCTTTTGTTTTTTAACGGTAAAACAAATGGAATTTAAAAATAAAAGATCGTAACAGTAGAAAAACGGATCAAAATTGTTTGAACGGTCAAAATAGTATAGAAAGTAGGAGTACGGTAGAGGGTAACGGTCAAAAAAGGACTTGAGGATTGCTTGTGTTGGGAGTTTCTAAAACTACAAAAATTTTCTTTTAAACAGACAATTCTTTCAATTGAGTTTCTTAAACTCATAATTTTAATGCAAATAAAAATTACGACAAATATTAATTTAACAAATTGGCCAATTTAAAGAAAAACTTTTGTTCCACTTGAAATAAACCCAAATTTGTTTGGATCATTGTAGAACTAGGTCTCATAGATTGTTTCATGTGAGTCACAGGGATGGTTATCCCCATTGTTCCATTGCCACAACCCTATAGTAGTGCCATCATGCAAAAGTGCCGCTCCGGATTTTTTTTCTTTGATATTAACAGATTCTATCAACTTTTTTAATGGTATGGACTAATTTGTTCTTTTTTTGCTTACCTCAATGAGTTATTAATCACTTTTTAGAACTCAAAAAGCTATTTGTCAAAATGACAAACCTCAGGAATGAAAAATGCATTTATTCCTTGAATTTATTCAAACCCAATATAATCAAAATCAAATCCCATTATTTAGGGTAATCCAATCCTCATATAAGATAAGGATTTCTATCATTATCATATACTCTAACAATGGAGAGGATACCAACTGGTGTGTTCTTTGCTTAAAATTAAATTTAATAATTTAATTAAAAGCAATGCATATTTGTAAATATACCATTATGAGTTGTGTAATGCTCTTCACTCTTCAAAATAAAAAAGGGGGGTTAAATGTGTTTTTGGTACTTGAGTTTTAACGATTTTTTTTTTTTTTTTTTTTTTTCACTTAAGTTTCATTTTGTATCATAAATCATCCCCGATGTGTTTTAGGAAAATATTTATATAATAAAATTGGAAATACTTTCAAATCCAACAATAATCATCAACACCCTCTCACTTTTGTCCCAAAGAATGAGTCCTCCCCTTCATGTGATGCTTGTGGTGTGACTTTCGATGGCATATATGGCCCTAGAATGCACTCTATGCAAATTTATTGTCCACTTCTCTTGGTCGTGTCTCATAGAAGTACCAAAGAAAGTCACCTTGAAGTGATGCTTGGAGGAAGCCAGCAACATAGCCTTAAACTCACCCAAGGCACGGAGATTTCGGAGTTTCTTATGGCTATCATGGAACTCTCCCTCTCCTTGGAGGTTTTGTTATATCTATGTTGAGGAAAATAGAATTTGGTCAAGAACATATCAATATGTATTGTATAATATGCTTTCTGCATATGGAGTTTGTTGATGGCATGCATGATATTGATGGGAAGGATGTGTTGAGCGTAGTTGGGATAGTCATGAGGGAGTAGTTGGGATTGGCCTTGGAGAAGATCCTGAAAGTCCGTTTCTTGGAGGACTTTCACCATGGATGCTGCGAAGGTCATGGAAATAATGTGAAATATATAGGGAGTTTCAGTAAATCTCATGAACATATATATTTTTCTTTTGCCCTTTATCAATCTAGCATTTTATAACTATATACAAATGAAAATAATTTGCAACAAAGAGAAAGAAAAAAAACCATATTCCCCCTCATACCAGCACTCACAAATGGACAAAATTTTCCTTCAAATTAAATTGGAGAAATTTTTTTTAACTTAGTGTATTAAATTGACATATCTCCTTAAAACATGTGATTTTTATATGCATTTTTAGAATCACATTTAATTCTTAAAATGCATGTCAGAAATATATCTTCTTTTCCCGAATAACTTGGACATTGCAAATTGAGTGTTAGTTTGAGCCTTGAGGGGGATGGGATCAAAACCTTTATCTAAACTTCCAGTAGTCAACTTGAAGTAGGACAGGGTTAATCCATTTAGATTCTATACTTGAAAGACTTGAAACCGACCCTACTTTTTCTTTCTTAAGAGCTTTTACTCAACGCTTGCTCGTACTAGATTCCCACCGATCTGAATTTGATTGAATAACCAAAAAGCTTGTTTGGGCTTTTAAAGGCTTCGCATCTTCTTGTTGTGTCTCCTGTCATAAGACAGCCGGCCGATACGAGGAATTGACTTAAGCGCAATAGCCTGTTTGAATAGAATCGTAAACTAAACCGCTCTATCACTACACCCGTGTTTGCCCGCTACACCTGATCTGTTTACTTACTTACTCTTACACCGCTAACGCGCCCCTTTGTCAAAAAGTACACCTGTATTTGTACTTTTTTTTTTCTTTTTTTTTTCTGAATAACTTGGACATAAATTTCCTACAATTAGGTTCATTTTTTAAAAACAAGTATCTAAAAGCGACGTGTCATTTAAGCTAATAACAAATTATGTGAGAAGCACATGCCATTAAAAAAAATACATGTTTCTCACATGTTAAGGTTACACGTCACTTTTAAAAGCTACTTTGTACAAAATTTTTGTCCTAACTTGAAAAGTGTTAAATCACAATTTATTTAAAAAACTTAAGCTAAGAAGAAATGATGATTTTTTTTTTATTTAATTAATATCGTAACACTCGTTTTCACGTGTGGGTTCAAACTATATATGCTTTAATAAATGAGGCTCATTATGTGAAATATTCATGTGAAATGCAAGTTAAATTATAAAAAAGAAAACTAAACTCATAGAAAAATAATGAATCTAATATCTTAACAAACCTAAAATTTAGAATTGTGAAACGAAATTAGCAACAAAAAGTAGAGTATCATTTCTCCTCTTCACAAGATATGTTTAGGTAGCTTATTACTTACTGCATTATCTGCATATACAAGTTCCTTCTTTATTTTTATTCTTCATATATAGAGCCATGAAATCTTTTTTTCTTTTCATCTTGAAGTTATTTGGCACAAAGGATTGGAACTATGCCAATGCAAATCTTTTTCTTTTGCCCAGGCACGTGAATGCCACTCAACTTGGGAATAAAGACTTGGTTTTATTCCAATGGTTAGATCTAAGAGCACTCTCACCAGCTATAGGAGATGCTCAAAATGTTCATAGGATAGAGCCTTAAGGCTGCATTAAGTTTTTATTTCTCTGAGTAATATTTATAATATAACATCCTCCTATTTATAGGAGAATTATGTTGTATACAAATAGACTTTAACTCTAGCTAAGTGGTAGTCTTTAACTATAGCTAGACTTCAACTGTAACTCAGTAATAGTCTTCAAGTGTGACTCAGTGATGTAAATCAATGATATTTTTCAACTGATTATTATTCTTGAACTCCATGATATGCTCTAACATTTCACGTGTGAGTTCAAACTCTTATTAATGTAAAATATTGATTTGAAACGTATTGTGAATTATAGAAACAAGAGTTAAACTCATAGAAAAGTATGAATTTAATGTCTTTAGTAAAATTTAGAATTGTAAAAAACAAATGCAATAAAAATTAGAATATCCTTTTCCCTTCTAACAAGATATGTTTAGGTAGCTTAGAAGTTGGAAGTTAGAATTTATTACTTAATGCATATACAAGTTCTTTCTTTATTTTTATTCTTTATATATGGAGCCATGAAATCTTTTGTTTTTTTCATCTTGAAGTTATTTGGCACAAAGGATTGGAATTATGCCAATTCAAATCTTTTTCTTTTGCCTAGGCATGTGAATGCCACTCAATTTGGGAATAAAGACTTGGTCTTATTCTAATGGTTAGATCTAAGAACACTCTCACTGGCTACTAGAGATGCTTAAAATATAGTAAATGTAGCAATTTGAGCTTTATCCTGATGTATGTACGACTTATGTCCATAAGATAAAGTTCTAAAGCTACATTAAACTCTTATTTCTATGAGTAATATTTACAATATAACATCTTCCTATTTATTGAAAAATCATGTTAGATACAGATATACTTCTACTCTAGTTAGATAATAGTCTTTAACTATAGCTATACTTCAATTGTAATTTAGTGATAGTGTGACTTAGTGATATTCTTCAACTGTGACTATTATTCTTGAACTCTATAATACGCTCTAACACTTCACGTGTGAGTTCAAATTCTACCTTAATATGTAAAATATTGATTTGAAACGTTTGGTGAATGATAGAAGCAAGGGTTAAACTCATACAAAAGTATGAATTTAATACCTTAAGTAAAATTTAGAATTGTTAAAAAAAAAAAAAAGCAATAAAAATTAGAATATCATTTCCCCTCCTAACAAGATATGTTTAGGTAGCTTAGAAGTTGAAAGTTAGAATTTATTACTTGATGCATATACAAGTTCTTTATTTATTTTTATTCTTCATATATGGAGTCATGAAATCTTTTATTTTTTTAATCTTGAAGTTATTTGGCACAAAGAATTAGAATTATGCCAATGCAAATCTTTTTCTTTTGCCCCCTCAGTAGGACTGTGACAAATCTCAAAGAGCTAGCTAGGTGGCAGAACAAATCTTTCCACTTACTACGTCAATCCTCAAAAATACAATTTGCATTCATATAAGTAAGTGAACGCTACTCAACTTGAGGATAAGGATTTGGTTCCGACATGTCACATGACTCACATTAACTAACAGAATTCATAAGTTTTTTTGACGAAATTTGATAGCAATGAGTAATTTGTTTTTTATGCATACATCATGAAGTTTTCAGAGCATTTTGATACCATAAAGCTTATTTCAAATCAAGTAAATAAACCACACAGGCTAATTTTATTTTTATTTTTTTTAACAAATAACTCAAAACATAAATTCGTCTTCTCATTGTCAGTGTTGAGCAATCTCGTACATCCTAAGTTATTAATGAAAGGATTATATATATATAAGAGAGAAAAAAAGAAGTGTGGTTCATTTTCATCATTCTCTCATTCTCCAAATTTTAAAAATCTTCAGAGGCTCATGTGTGATCCATTAATGGTAATTTTGAAAATTCAGATGATGAAAAGGAGGATGTATAACACGTGGCACCTAAAAGTTAGAAATTATAACTTAGTGCAAATACAAGTTATTTCTTTCTTTTTCATCTTCGGTGGGCCATGCAAACCTTTTGCTTTTGTCCCTACCATTACAAATCTCAAAGAGATGGCAAGAATATATAACTAATTACCACTTAATGGCGATTCTGAAGGAGGACAAATTGCGTTGTAAGCATAAGGACTTGGTCTTATTATATTCCAAAGGCTGGATATAAGTAGAAATCTTGACTAATTTCTCTCCACAACAAGAACAAACAGCTACTGCCACCAACCCATTTCCTTTAACAAATCCCAAGACTAAAAATCACTTCTCCGTTGTGTGGAAATGGTTCGCACCGTGCACGCCCCCATTTATGTTCGCTCCAGCTCAGGATCCAAAAAGGTAAAAGTGGGGGAACAAGAGTTGGTTCATGTCGACGATTTTCTAAGAGGGGTCTATGGCGCAGTAGAGGTGCGTGTGCACCAAACAGAGGTGAAAAATGATGATGACGAAGAGGAAGTTTTTTGCAGGACGTGCCGGGAACAGATATTGGGTCCCGCTTTAAAATGCTCGGGTAGAAACATCTTCTTTCATCCACCATGCCTCAATCTACCCACCAATGGCAAAGCCCTTATTTTTCACCTCACCGAGGCGCACGATCGCTTGCTCTTCCAAGAAAACATAGAAAATGATGGCGAGAAGGGCATTGTTTGCTCCGGATGCGAGAAGCGAGTAAAGGGTCGCGGATTCAAGTGCCCCACCGCCGATTGCGACTTGGTCTTCCATGAATCATGCGTTGAGCCGCCTACCACGATACAAGACCACCCCTTCCACCCAAACCACACCCTTGTCGGTGAGATGCCAAAGAAAAAATATTGCAATGCTTGTGGTACATGCTGCAATACATACTTCTTCTACAGTTGCAATGAGTGTGATTTCAATCTTGATTTCACGTGCGCTACTTGCTCACAGATTAAGAATGCTGACAACTGCCAACACAAATTCATCTCCTTCTTGAAGCAGATTGAGTTCACTTGCGAAGCTTGTGGTGAGAAAGGCAAGGAGTTAGCCACACAATGTAGAATCTGTCACTTCTTAATTCATGGTAAATGTGCTCGATTTTTACGAACTATCTGGACTGCAAGACATCATCACTCCCTCGCTTTCACCTGTTCTCTTCGTGATCAAGTCGAAGGGACCTCGAACGGCAACATATTATGTAATCTTTGCTGGCGAAAGGTGAAGACGGAGTATGCAACATATTATTGTAAGGAATGCGATTATGTGGCCCACTTGGAATGTGCATTTCAAGATGATGTAACTGCAGATCTCAAATTGCTGCCTGAGGAACCCATTGATTTGGTAAGTGATTCTACAGAGGTTGAAGTAGCTGAGCAGATGCAAAATTTTGGCCATCCACATGAGTTAATTCTTAGCAATGAGGAGCTTATGGATGAGAAGCTTTGTGATGGTTGTATGGGATTTATCTGCACCCCGTTTTTCAATTGTCCACAATGCAACTTCTTTCTTCACGGCAAATGTGTTCAACTACCAAAAAAGAAGCGACACCTTCTTCACCCACACTTGCTCACTTGCTTCTCATCGTCAACTTTCTCTGGTGAATTGTTCTCTTGTGATGCTTGTGAACGTGTCAGCAATGGCTTCTCCTATAGATGTGACACATGTGATTTCGACATCGACCTTCAATGTTTTTCAATTTTAGAAACCTTGAAGCATGATTGTCACCCACACTCTCTCTCCCTTGCTGTTAATTCTAATAGAAGCTGCCATGTTTGTAATTGCACTTCTCGCAAGGAACGTGGGGTATTTGTATGCAAGAGTGGTTGCGATTTCACCTTGGGTTTGGAATGTGCAACTCTTCCGCTTGAAGCTAGGTACATATATGATGATCATCCCCTCAAGCTCACTTACAGTGCTGAAGTTCATTGTGAATACTATTGTCTAATTTGCGAAAACGAAAGAGATCCAAATTGTTGGTTCTATTATTGTGAACAATGTGATTTCCCTGCTCATCTCCAATGTGTTTTGGGAAAATATCCATACGTTAGGTTTGGAAATACGTGCACGTCTCAAGATGCTCACAAGCACCCTCTCACTTTTGTCCCAAAGACAGAGTCCTCTCCTCCATGTGATGGTTGTGGTGAGAATTTTGATGGCATGGCCCTAGAATGCACCAAGTGCAAATTCAATGTCCACTACTTAAGTTCATGTCTCAAAAATATAAATTACGAAATCATGCACGCTAGAGAGATGGTTGGAGAAAGCCAAGCAGCATAGCCCCAGACTCACTCAAAGCACGGAGATTTGAAAGTTTATTAGGTATCATTGAACTTTATCTCTCCTCAGAGGTTTGCTTATTTCTTTTATTATTTAAGTTAAAGAAACTATAATTTGGTCAAGAACTTTTTTTTTTTTTTTTTTTTTTTTTTTCAATATGTATTGTATATTGTTGCTTATGCATATGGAGCTTGTTGATGCATGATATTAATGGGAATGATGTTTCTCTTTATTGTCAATGTTGCTTCAAAATAGTGTTCACATGTCAATGTAGATTTACATATTTGGATACTTCTGTTTAAGCTAAAGTAATTATCTTCTTTCTTTTTTCTTTTTTTTCTTTTTTTTTTTTTTTTAATTTAAAACAGCCATTCTCAATGTCATACTCATGTATATATAAAATATTGGAATTCCTTATTAGAATTAAACAATCGTATAGTTACGAATAGTTCCCTCATTTTGAGTGAGTGTTCAAAAAACAAAATCAACGTACTGTTTGCTAGAAACACATATACTTGAACACCTATAGCTAGCAAAATCAGCCATTGGCGGCCTCCTTATCATGTGAGGGTTTGCTTGTAAAAATGTTTATTTTGTGGACTCTTTAATTTGCAGGTTTTTATTGGGTATGGAGATGGACCAAAACTATTAAAATTTGAGGAATGTTAGGCTTACAAACAAATTTTACAACATGATTAAAAAGAAAACATTATGTTGCAAAAGTTTTTTGGTAAAATTTGTTTGTAAGCCTAACATTTTTCTTAAAATTTTGCACTATATTGCTTACCCTTCAAATTAGTTCTTTAATTTGCAATGTTTTTTTCCGAATTAAAATATTGTATCAATATCCTTCCAAATTACAAAAAATTTACATAATAAAAAAAATCTAAATAAAAAATAAAAAATAAAAAAATAAAAAAATAAAAGCTTAGGCGCAAAAACTTTCGAGAAAATGCCGCTTGACCAGCATTGAAGACAGAATGGAATCAAAAGACTTTAAAACGTAAATGCATACAACTTGATCGATGACAAGAAACGGGATGAGCCAATATATAGAATATTGCAAGAACTAGAAATTTGAAAATTCATAGACTAAATTCAATTAAAACACTCGGAGTTAGGACACCGTCGAAACTCAATTGGGCCATTGCTAGGACTGAGTTAGGACTTGGTCGGGACCTGATTGGGACACCGTCGGAATCCGATTAGGACACCGCCGAGACTCGGTTGGGACCTGGTCAAGACCTGCCAGGACATTGTTGGGATCTAGTTAAGACATTGCTCAGACTCAGTTGAGACCCAGGCAAGACCTGCCGAGACCCGGATGGGACATTGCCAAAACTCCATCAAGACCTGCTTGCTGTGACTTAGTCAGAACACCGACGGGACTCAGTTAAGACACCACCGGGACTTGGTCGGAATATTTTCTTAATTTAAAGTTTAATATAAGTTTATGATTTTGCGTATGCATCAATAAAAGACAGAAAAATGTTTTTCAGAAAATTATTTTTTAAGAATATTTTTCCAAAAAAAAAAAAAAAAAAAAAAACGGAGCCAAGAAGGGAAATGTGAGGGGACTTCTATCATCTGTTACTCGGTTTGCCATAGGTTAAGTTACACGGATGTCTCATGAAACATGGGTTAGTGTGGTGTGATGGTCAAGGTTTCCACGTACTCTTGCTGTATTTTTGCTGTCACAGGAAATCAGGAGGGTGGCCGGAGATTTCAGCTTGAAAGGTTGGGGCCTTTTATTCTTGTGTCAGCGTGAAAGAAACTCTACGTTAGTAAAATAAAAGATTTAGAATTGTGAAATGAAATAAGCAATTAAAATTAATTAGAATATAATTTCATCTCCTCACAAGATATGATTACGTAGAAATTAGAAGCCAGAATTTATTACTAACTGCATATAATTTCAACTTCAACACAATTAAGACTCTAATATTCTTTATGTCATTATTCTAATGTATTAATATCAGGTAATTAACATTACCAGTCGTAGGTGTTAGACACCAAACTGCAAAGATTTTCCCACATATATATATATATATATAGTAAACATAGAAACACGAATATGCACACTCATAAAATTAATGTACCTTTTAAAATTACTATTAGATTTGAGATAAAAGATTATTGAATTTTGATTTAATAGAAGTTTTAAAAGTCCATCAATTAAAAAACAAAAAAAAAAACAAAACAGGACTTTTTCTTTCTAGCATTACAAGCTTTTACAGACATATATGGCGAGGACGGCAGAGCATAGAGATGAGATCAGTAGGGAATGATCTTCCAAATCTGGTTATCCCCGCCGTTCCACTGCCACAGCCCTACAGTAGTGCCATCACGCACAGAACCACCTCCGGATTTCTCTTCGCCAACAAAAGCATCCACATTCAGTCCTGTGTTATTCGCCATTCTTATAGCTCGGAAGCCTTCACCCAACTCATCATTGGCCTCAGTCCACAGGATGGACTCGTCAAGAACATCAGCAGATTCAGCACTACTGTAAGATTTCAGCTGCACAGGATGAGTGTCTCCAATGGCGTGCTTCATTGCCTGACCGGTGGCTTTGTTAACAAGAGCAAAGCTTGGAAACCCGTTTACGTCATTCACTCTTGTGCCGTAGTCTTCTTTGTACCAGTGCTGCAACTCATCTGACGGATCAGATCTCGCGAGAATGACGTGGCCGTCTCGGATTGTGACCGAGTAGGTGGGGTCCGCCTTCGAGAACACCCTGAAAGTCTGCCTCCGCCTAAATGGGAAGCAGGGAAAATTCAGGCACATTATTAATTTAATCAATTAATTAATTAATGTGAAATATACGGAGTTTCAGTAGCTGCAGCTAGCTGGAGCTTTAGTTGATGAGGAAGAAGACACTAATAGAGTTATAGGGGAAGAAGAAGGGTGCCATTGTAATTTTACAAGGGTCGTTCTCGTGTCGTGGGCGTCAAAGTTTTGTTTTTCCCAACAGTATTTATTCTTCTTGCTAATTCCTATTTTCCCATGACCATTCATACTACGGATCTTTTTATATATATTTTTTTATTCCGAGTCATCCCTTTATTTAACAGTTTAAAGAAATATAGAAGTTTGTAGGTTATTGAAATAATTAATTTTAATTTTTAATATGTTAAATTTATTTACTTGGGTAACTTAAATTTTTATTTTTATTTAAACTGTTAAATAAAATAAATGACTCAAATTTTAAAATATGAGGAGATCTAGCACCTCTTTGATTGCAACAAAGGTAATTAATTGCACCACATGCATGCTAGTCTTTCTATTCAATACGTGGAAAACTAATATATATATATATATATATATATATATATATATATATATATATATATATTGCCCTTTATCAATCTAGCATTTTATAATATACAGATGAAAATAATTTGCCAAAAAAAAAAAAACTCATTCCCCGTCATATCAACACTCACTAATGGACAAAGTTTTTTTGTCCAATTCAAACCGTATTAAATTACTAATTATTTAAAAAAACTTAAACTAAGAAGAAAAGAATATTTTTTTTTATTTAATTAATACTGTAGCACTTTCATTTATGTATTGATTCAAACTCTGGCTCAATAAATAGGGCTCAATATGAGAAATATTGATTTAAAATGTAAGGTAAATCATAGAATTTAATGAGGTTAATATGTTTAACAAAAGTAAAATTTAGAATTGTGAAAAGAAATAAGCAACAAAAAATTAGATTATCATTTTTAGAATTTATTACTTAATTTCTTTATTTTTCTTCTTCAGTGGGCCATAAAATCTTTTGCTTTTATCACTTCGATTCTTCGAAGTATAGTTGGCACCAAGGACTGGAATTCTGCCAAATTCCAATGCAAACTCCACTTGGGAATAAAAACTTGGTCATGTTCCAAGGGTTAAAGTCTCTTCCCTTTCTTAGATATAAGAAAATTAAATTCTCAAAAGTTTCAAAAAAGGCACAAGTAACAATACATGGGTAGCATTTGGACTTTATTATTCATTATTTTAATATAAAGTATTTATTTCACTTATCTCTTTTCTCTTCTCTTTGCCTTCTTTATTGGAAAATGTGTTAAAATTTTGTAAAGAAACATGAGAATAGGTGGAGAATTTATTTTTTTGTAAAAAATTGGAACTTCACTTAACCCCCAACATTATTGCGGTTTTTGCTTGCAATTAGCCTGCCTATACTTCAACAACACTCAATTTATCCATCTTTTAATATTTTTTTCAATGTCACCTATCCCATAGGATTTTTTGTTAAGTTCTGTCAAAATTTTCAAAATACCCATTATATATATATTTTTCATAGATTTAGGTATGGATATTTTTGAAAATTCTGTTAAATTATAACCAACACCTAAATCCTTGCAATTTTTTTTTTTTTTTGAAAATGCATTTTGAGAATCTTGACACCTCTCCGATAGTTATCAATAGGCCACCTCCTCCCCCTGGCTGTCGTAGCCCTTTTTTTTTTTTTAAAAAAAATAATAATAATAATAATAGTAATTTTTAAGTTTTATATATTTATTTTTTTAATATAATTTTTTTATTAAGAGTGACATGTGTCATCATTTTATTGGTGGTGACATGTCATATTAACGAAATTTGTCAATTATTTTGATGAAATTTGATTACATGAACTAAATTGTTATTTTGGCCTACCCCGAAAATCATTTAAATTATTTTTTATACCATATGAAGAGATTTGTAATTTAGGCCAATTATATGGACTAATTTTGCATTTATATCCTAACCCTACTTTTGAGAATTTTGTTGTGATAAAAAAAATTTGGGAATTCAAATCTATTCATCGATGTTGGGCAAAATTTTGGTATAGGCAAAAGAGTAAATGGAAAGCTTTTGTATTAGACTTACACAGGACAACCTCATATAATATTTTTTGAAAACTCCCACGTGCATAAAGAGATTTTATAAATAAAGTTTGATAAATGTTATAGTTCTTCGTAGTATTTTCCTGATATTACGTGGATTTTTTTTTTTTTTTTTTTTTAAATATGAGGGACCAGTAGGGTAATTTTTTTTTAATTTTTTTAAGACAATAATATCTACGTAGGATCAGGAGAATACCATGATGTACTGGAGCATTTCTCATAAAGGATTTTTTTTTTTTTTTTTTTTTTTTTTTTTTTTTAACTTGGCAATGCTGACCTCAACTTTTTGTAAAAGATGTTGACTTGTGAAGTGAAACTATATAGGACCATATATATATAGGTCTAAAAAAGGGAATTCATGAGTGTGCCATTCTTTCTTTCTTTTTTCTAATTGATCGAGAAAAAATATTACAAGGGAATATCCTTACCATTCAATGTGTTATTCTGATTGCTTCTAACCACTCTCTCAAGCACATTGTACACAAAAAGGGAAAGGAATTAATAGCGGGTTGCTCATGGATTATGATTTTACTGTTGTGGTGCTTTATTTGTTTTATCTTCAAAGAACCTTGTGTGATATTTCTAGCTAGTTAATGAGTTTGTAATGTATAAATTCAAAATGGATTACAGTTATTAAATAAAGACATGTTTGAGGAGGTGGCTATTTTGTAGGATTTTACTTTATACTAGCTAGTTGAGAATCCTCTATTCCACAAAGTAGTGTATACTGGTTTGTAGTTTGAAGGATGTGGTTTGGTCTTGGTTGCATTGTTTTAGCCTATATATGTTGGGAGTATGATGAGGAGAAAACTAAGGTTTCGTTTGTTTCGACATAAAATGTTTTTTGCTGAAATTATTTTTTAGTATTTGGCGTGTACAAAAAATTATAAATACTTTTTATATTTTCATTCAATCTTATTAACCTATAAAAATCTATTTTTATTCAAAACATAAACAATATTAATATAATTATTTTTTTAAAAAAATTAACCTAAAAATTTGACTTCAGGTGGTGGCCTGGTTTGACAGTACTGGTCTGGTGAGTTGAGAATGGTAAGCTCAAACTTGGAAAATGGTTTATTGTTTTAAAGAAGGGAAATCATTTTACAGAAATTAAATAAGTTTTTTCGGTCAAACTGAAAATGTTTTCGGTTGACTATTATTTTCTGTCGCACCAAACATTGAAAAATACGAAAAATATTTTTCAAATATCATTTTACACCAAAACAAACATAGCTTAAATTTTGTCAAAAAAAAAAAATAAATAAATCCTGGATAGCTTGGCATTCAGCAAAGGGAATTTAAACGGGAAGGAAAACCCATGTGTTGTCCAGAAAATAAAACTATGGACAGCATGCATGATTCTCATTAAACTCTAAGGATTTGATCTGAAGAAAACTTCTCTAAACAAATTCATTGGATTAAATGTAAGACTTCGGCGAAAAAGGAGTAAATATCAAAGCTCAATGGCCCACCAAGTAAGTAAACTAATCTGAAAACCCCCAACAAATTAGTTAAAAATATTGTTCTTTATCAAACTACCTAAACAAACCATTTGGCCAAGGGGGTGGTGAGCCCGCCCCTATTTAGCTGGCGTAAAGTGGCGAGCCACCCCTAAATGGTTTGTTTAGGTAATAGTTTGAAAAATAATTGTCAATTTGCTCGATCCCTAAGTCTCATTTGCAACTTTACATGCCCACTTACACAATCCTCTCAATTTATATCACCTTCGGCCTAGTCAGGTCTAGTCCATTAAAATAAGCCCAGTATAAATTGTCGGTCATGAGCTTTTTAGATGGGATGAACACAAGTACATAGAGATTAACAAGAAGAAGAAGAATTACAGGAAACAAGAAAACAAACACAAAACAGAACAACAAATGGAAAATATTATTTTTTTAACAACAATCCAAAGCAAGCCCTTTTCGCAACTAGGGAGAATCGTTGCGACGAAGCAAATTTGTGTGAATATTGCCAACAAAACTAGTTATAGCGGCCCATAGTGTAATGTTTTTGGTCCCGAACTCGACCTTGTGATCGAGTGTAGTCATATGAGTCCAATTTACTTGGTATTTCAGTTGAGCCCATGTATTATTCAAGTTGTAGAATACCAATGATAAGGGCAATCTGTCAAGTTGCACCAAAAGTTGTTGTGAAGGAGCATTTGTTCCCTCCAATTTTATTGCTTATTTATAAGTTAGTCTAAGTAGTCAAATTGAGTTCAAACCCATATAAAACATGAAGCACGGACTATATATAAAATTAATATATTAATCTATGGTCAATTTCCTGAAATATCAGTTAGAAATAGTACAGAATGGTATTTGGGTGAAACCAATTTGACAGTTAACAACATGTCTAACAAACTTTAATGGCATAATCTTTTTTTTTTTTTTTTTTTTTTTTTTTTTTTGTAATAAACAAACGTTATTTTATTTGTTAAAAATATTGATTAAGTGATTAAATTTACCTCTTCCTATCAGCTTAAGCTTTTAGGATAATTTGTAGTTTAACATGGTATAAGAGCCAAAGGTCATGGGATCGAACCTTGACTCCGTCAAATCACCCCCCATTTAAATTAAATATTCCACGTGTTGGGCTTCACCTATTAAAAGGGAGTTTGAGCCCACACGTGAGGGGGAGTGTTAAAGTATTGATTAAGTGATTAAATTTACATCTTCCTATCAGCTTAAGCTTTTGGGATAATTGATAATTTAACCGTATCACTAAAAATGAAGAAAAAAAACTGAGATTTTTTATTTTTTAAAGAAGTTAAATAAAATAAAAACTAAAATTTGAAAGGTGTTAAAACACCATACTTATTCAAAAAGCTTAAGTTAAAAGAAAATGATTAATTATTTATTTAATTAATACTTTAGTATTTCCCATAAAGTGTGGGCTCAAATTCCGCCTCAATGAATGAGACTAATATGTAAAATATTGATTTGAATTGTGAGGTGAATTAAAAAAAAAAAAAAAAAAAAAAGGTTACACTAATTTAGTATCTTAACAAAAGTAAAATTTTGGGATTGTAAAAATAAATCAGCAATCAAAATTAGAATATACTTTCACCTTTTTGCAAGATATGTTTACCTAGCTTACAAGTTAGAAGTTAGAATTTATTACTTACTTCATACACAAGTTAATTCTTTCTCTTTCTTTTTCTTTTTAACTCCGACAAAGAAAAAATTTAGAACTACGAAAAGAAAGAAGTAATTAATCAAAATTAGAATATTCTATCACCTCCTCATAAGATAAGTTTACGTAGCTTACAAGTTAGAAGTTAGAATTATCACTAACTTCATATATAAGTTATTTCTTTTTCTTTTTCCTTTTTAGCTTGACAAAGAAAAATTTAGAAATATGAAAAGAAAGAAGTAATTAATCAAAATTAGAATATGCTTTCACCTCCTCACAAGATATGTTTGGGTAGCTTAAAAGTTAGAAGAAAGAATTTAGGTAGCTATAAAAGATTATGTATGAGAGTGGAGATGCCTCATTATTTCATATTTTATTGTTTCTTAAAGTTGCCACTTATTCAAAAACCTTAAATTTGGAAGAAAAAAAAATGATAAATCGATACTTTCACATTCTACTTTATGTATAGACGTCTCAAACTCCACCTCAATTAATGAGGTCCAATTAACATGCGAAATATTCATTTGAAATATGAAGGGAACTATAAAAACAGGGTTTAATTCATTGAACATGATGAATTTAACATCTTAACAAAAGAATATTTTAAAATTGTGAAAAAAAAACAATCAAAATTAAAATATACTTTAACCTTCTCACAAGATATGTTTACTTAATTTGCAAGTTAGAAGTTAGAATTTATTACTTACTGCATTTACAAGATATTTCTTTTATTTTTTTCTTTTTTACCTTCTTGAGTGGGCAATGCAACTCTTTTGCTTTTTTTCACATGGGAAGTTACTTATCGCAAAGGATTGGAATTTGGGCAATGCAAATCTTATGCTTTTAAGTCAAAGAGGCGGCAGAATATATACTTTACCACCTACCTGAAATAGACCCAAATTTGTTTGAATCATATTAATATTATACTGAGCTAGCTTTTATTCATATAATTTTTTTTTTTTTTTTTCAAAATCAAACTTACATCTCATGTCTATGTGTTGAGTATGTTGATACCATTACATATAGCATATGATCGAATTGATTTTGGAGTTATATTGTACAACTAGGTCTCATAGATTGATATGGACAAAAATGTTTAGAGATTTAGTTTTCACATATTAGAGGGAACAAGTGATTCATTTTCGTGGAAAAATTTCCAAGCAAGAGATTAATGGTTGTCAATTTTTGTGAGGGACTAAGTGTTTGTTCAAATTGAGTTGAAAAAACGAGTTTATTAAACTAACATTTATCCTTTGAGCATATATTTCTCATATGCATTTTAAGAATTATATGTAATTTTAAAATGCAAGTGAGAATCACATTCTATGAAATATATTTATATTTATAACCGTTCATCGCTTCATTTTATGACATATATCTATATTCATATTCACAAAAGTCAAATTATATCATCCTTTTTTTCCATGACTTACTTGAAAAATATGACTTACAAAGAGAACTTGCAATTCATAGGCTATGTTAGAATCTGTATAGATAAAACTTTATCCATTTCAAGTGAAATAGAGAGAGTTAAAATGGAGAGGATCTATTTTATGGTTTAGATTAAATTTCACAAATTTAATGGTATATATGTTGCCACGTAACACTATGTACATAGTTATATGCAACAAAACAAAATCTTAATACTAATATAGATCATCTCTATTTTACGTCATTTAAATTTTTAATGACACGACATTATGTATTCCGTATAACACCATATGTACCGTTAGATGTAATAAAACAAAATCTTGATAGTAAAATAGATTCTCTCATTCTATGTTTGTCTCTTTTATTTCACTCAAGTTGAATTTTAGTCGAGTCCAATCCATTATATTTAAGTCATAATTTTAAGTTGAAAGTCTAACATTGTCGGTTATGAGCTCTTTTTATTTTTAGACGAGATGAAACAAGTAGAGATTAACAAGAACAAGAAAGATTACAGGGAAACAAGAAAATAAACCAGAGGGTATTACAAAAATCTCTTTCAACCGGAAAGAGGTTACTTAATTAGTTTGCAAAAAATTGTGGATTTTAGTGGGCCATCCAAATGATCGATCTGCTTTATTCACCTGGAATGGAATTAACGAATTAGCAAATCTATTCTTGCTTTGTAGGCAAGTGAACGTTCCAATTCAAGAGTTGGTACTCTTAATTATTCCAAAGTAGAAACAAATAAATATTGATGAAGCAATTGAATTCCCTCTGGCCTCCACAACAACAACAACACCAAACCAACCAAACAGCAGGCTTTCCAAGAAAAAGAAAAAATACAAACAAGTAACCACTTCCATCTTCAGATCTTTGTACATCTAACACTAGTACTACTACTACTCGGATCCTTATTATTTTCTAAGACTCATCCATATGAAGAAGGAGCACATCATCGAAAAGTTGCTAAGAGAGAGATATTATTGGGATGCAGAGCTATACGCAACCAATATTGATGGCGATAAGAAAGTTGATTGTAGGGCGTGCCGGAAACCGATATCGGGTGCCGCTTTTACATACTGGGGTAGGTACATGTACTTTCACATATCATGCTTCACTGCACCCACAAATCACAAAGCCCTTTTCTTACACTTCGGCCGGCGGCAGCATGATCCATTCATCTTCATAGAAGAAGTGAAAAATGATGGCAAGGAGGATGTTAACGTTGTTTGCTTCGGCTGCGACAAGCCAGTATTTGGTCCCCGATACAAATGCTCCACCTCCCATTGCAATTTGGTCCTCCATCAATCATGCGCTGAGCTGCCTCCCCAAATACAATACCCTTTCCACCCAAACCACGCCCTTGCTCTTGTTAAGCCAAAGAATAAACATTGTAATGCTTGCGGTAAAAACTGCAATGCATACCCCTTCTACCATTGCAGTGAGTGCGATTTTAATCTTGATTTCACATGTGCAACTACCCGCTCACAAATTAAAATAAACATTGATGACTGTCAACACACATTCATCTCTCTCTCTAAGAATTTTCAATTCACTTGTGAAGCTTGTGGCGAGGAAGGCAATGAGTTCGCCTCCCTATGTACCATATGTCAACTCTTGATTCACACCAAATGTAGTCAATTTTCATGCATCATCATAATTACAAGTCATGATCACTCACTCACTCTCATCTACTCTCTTTCTCAAGTCAAAGAGCACAATGATATATTTTGTAATCTCTGCTATCAAAAGGTGAAGACAAAGTATGGAGCTTATTATTGTAAGGAATGCAGTTACGTGGTCCACTTGGCATGTGCATTTAAATATAAAGAAGATGCATATCTCAAGTTGATGCGTGAGGAATTCATTGATTTACAAACAAATGTTATGGAGGTTGAAGGGGCTAGGCAAATACGACATTTTAGCCATCAACATGATTTAATTCTTAGCAATGAGGAGCTCATGAAGGATGAGCCTTGTGATGGTTGTAAAGGATTAATCTTCACCCCGTTTTACAGTTGTATACAATGCAACTTTTTTCTCCACAGTAAATGTGCTCAACTATCAAAAAATAAGCGGCATCCACTTCATCCACACTTACTCACCCTCTTCTCAGAGTCATCTTTTGTTCTTGGATCATTCTCATGTAAGGCTTGTCAACGTCTCAGCAATGGCTTCGCCTATGGATGTGGAATGTGTGGTTTCTACTTTGACCTTCAATGTTGTTCAATTCCGGAAACTCTGAAACATGAAGGTCACCAACACTCTCTCTCCCTTGCTGTTAATTCTAGTAGAAGATGTCATGTTTGTAATTTAACTTCTGATGACAAACCTTGTGTGTTTGTATGCACTAACTGTGACTTTGCCTTGGGTTTCGAATGTGCAACTCTTCCGCTCATAGCTGGGCACAAAGATGACGATCATCTCCTCAAGCTCACCTATAGTGTTGAAGCTCATTGTGAAGAATACTATTGTCTAATTTGCGAAAAAGAAAGAGATCCCAAACAATGGTTCTATTATTGTGCCGAATGCAACTTTTCTGCTCATTCCGAATGCGTTTTAGGAAAATATCCATACATTAAGTTTGGAAGTACTTTCACATCCGAAAATAAACACGAGCACCCTCTCACTTTTGTCCCAAAGACTAAGTCATCTCCTCCATGCGATGCTTGTGGTAAGACTTTCGATGGCTTGGCCCTAGAATGCACTCAATGCAAATTCACTGTCCACCGCTCGTATATTTGTCTTGAAAAAAATAACTGACAAACTCTCCTCGAAGTGATGATTAGAGAAAATCAGCAACGGAGATTTCGGAGTTTACTAGCTATTATGGAAGTATTTTCTCTCTTGAGATGTTTAGTTATATTATTAATTAATTATCTAAGTTGATGAAAATAGAATTTGGTCAAGAAGTTGTCAAATTTGTATTGTATATTGTGTTTATGCTCATGTTTATGGAGTTTGCTGGTGCATGATATTAATGAAAATGGTGTTTCTCTTAATATTTATTTATTTATTTATTTATTAATTATTATTAATATTTAGAACTCCATTCCCTATGTCATGCTCATTTCTGACATAACAGGATCAATTTCTATATCATGCTATTCAAAAAGAGGACTGCTAGGGAGTCGAACAAATAAATCCAGAAAATTTTTCAAACTGACGTGGCAAACCGTGAGTGACAAGTAAGGGAGAGAGAATTGTATTTTTTTAATTTAAAAACTCTTGTCACATCAGTTTGGTAAATTTTCTGGATTAATTTGTTTGATTCCCTAGCACTAGCCATTCAAAAAACAAAAATCTGAATTGTGGCCGGATATGAATTGAAAACACAAAACCAACCGTTTGCTCGAAACACATACACATGTCCAGCAACAACAACATGCTACAGCCACGAACACAGCTACGTGTCCAAGAACAACAACTTAAAACTTATAATTGCTTTCTAATGTTTATCAGTGCAGATTTAGATGATAATGATGATGATGAAGAAACATCCAAGTCGACCAACACTGTTGAAATAATGATGATGCAGAAATTATAGCGGAAGCAATATAGAAAATAAACACAAAAAACTTATGGGTGGTTCGGTGTTAGACACCTGCGCGTCCACCACTTGAAATACCCCTAAGGGCTACATTGTGCTTATTAACTTGAGTTGTCTACAATACAAATGTCCATATTTATAAGGTAGTGTCTAAATACACATATAGTAATCAAATTTTCTTGATTTGATTACAATTCCAATATTTGATTACAATCAACTCATAAATACATAATATTTGATATCAACATAATTATTGAATATACAGAAAATATAATATATTTTCTGTATATTCTAACAAACACGGGCAAGGCTTACATGCGGTACTTCCAAGGTAGTTTGGATGGAAGGTTGAGATCTTTTAATGGATTTAAATATTAATTTTTTAAAGAAATAATATAAAATTCAATATTTAATTAAAAATATTAAAATATTAAAATATTAAAACTAATAAAAAAGAAAATAAAAATGAAACCCCTTGGTCTCACTGTATCTCTCTCTCTCTCTCTCTCTCTCTCTCTCTTTTCCCTGAAATTCTTCCCCTCTCGTCAAATCTCCCTCTCTCTTTGTTTTTGAAATCTGTTAAGGAGAGGGCGATTAAATAAATAACAGAGAAGGAGAAGAAATGAGGTGTAGATGACACGTGAAAACAGAGAAAAAGAAAGAAGAAAACAAAGAAAAAGGAAAGAGTTAGGAAGCCGGTGGATTGTGAGCAGGTGGCGTCGGTGTGAAGAATAGAGGGGAAGGGAGAAAAAGAAGAAAAGAAAACAAAGGGGTGGCCGAAACCAACCGCAGGCCCTTGGGGTGGTTCGGCCACCCCCAAAAGCCAAACTTTTTTTGAAGTTTTTTTCCTTCTTTTGGCCTTTTAGGGGTGGCCGGACCACCCCCTTGGCCATGGGGTGGTTCACCGTCTTTGGCCAAAATGGGGTGGTTGGAACCACCCTTTGGCCAAAATTGTGCACCCAAAAAAAAAACAAACAATCAGAGTAGAATTTTACCAACCAAACATACCAAATACTTTTGGAAATCATATACCTAGAAAAAAATTTCAATCTTTGCCTAAATTTTCTGCAATTATAGGCCAATAATATGGTACCCACAATCAAACATCACAAACTTCAGGTCTGAACTTGTGAGAGAGAGAGTCACCAAGCATAACGGCGGGGGTGAGAATCTGCAGAGGAGTATTGATTTTTCTTTTTCCTTTTCTAATTATTGAATATTTTAATATTTAACGAATTTTATATTATTACTTTTAAGAAAATAATTTTCTAATACCCCTCATTAGATCCCAGCAGTCCAACTAAACTACCGTAGATTGCGGTAGTTTAGTTGGACTGCACCTAAGCCTCGCCCAACAAACACTATGCTCTTAGCCTAATATAAATGATCCCCAAAATTAAAGATTAGCAATTCGAATAGCAATTTTGATGGAGATTTAAATAAAGAAAAAAACAGCCAAGTCGATCAACTCTACGACCTTACTATTTAAATCGTATCATCACACTTCCATCAATACTACTTGACACCACTTATTGGAATCTATGCACTTGGACTATGGCTATTGTTTGTAGTGGAAGCCAAGCGAGCTGGGCTTCTATGAGTATTGTCTTGATGGAAGAACAAGCAAGTGTGATTAATACTTCCAATTTCCATCAAGGGTGGTAGTTCAATGGTCTCAAGGAAATTCCAATGAGGTTGGGCATGCACTAGGGCCTGGGTTCAACTCCCGCAATGGGAATCCCTTAGCCTATTAGTGTTAACCACCTTGCGTCCCATTGATGACCCAATGGGGCGGGTGTTAAGCTATGGCTCGGTCGGTCTTGAGGAGCACCTGCAGTTCCCACCGTTTAGGCTCCTCTTGAACGGCGCCCCGCGGGTTGATACTACTATGGTCACTCCCAAGTATAATAGCTACAATTGGCCTCTCCCTCCAACTTTTTTAATTAGAAAAAAAAAAAATACTACAGATTGAGAAATCACCAGTTATTTTAAATATTTAAATTGATAAAAATAAGTAAATTAATCAATACTTTAATACTGTTCTTCACTATGAAGTGAGGGTTCGAGCTCATAATCTCTAGGTCTAATATCATGTTAAATTACCACTTGTTCTAAAAGCTTAAGCTAATAAGAAGAGGTAAATTTAATCATTTAATCAAATACTTTAACACTAATACCAATTAACTTGGTATTTCATTTGGGTCCATGTATTGTTAAAGTTGCAGAATATCAATGGAAGGCAATCTATCAAATTCAGTTCAAGAAACCCATAAAAAGAATCTCAGTGACCGGAGGCGATCGAAGACGGTGATTAGAGATGTTCCTTAAAGTAACAATACCGAAACTTATTTAAAAAGCTTAAGTTAAAAGAAAATGATTAATTTTTTTTTATCTAATTAATACTTTAGTACTTCCTATAAAGTGTGGGCTCAAATTCCGCCTCAATGAATGAGACTACTATGTAAAATATTGATTTGAATTGTGAGGTGAATTAAAAAAACAAGGTTACACTAATTTAATATCTTAACAAAAGTAAAATTTAGTACTGTGAAAATAAATCAGCAATCAAAATTAGATCAATATACCTTCATTTCCTCACAAGATATGTTAACCTAGCTTACAAGGTAGAAGTTAGAATTTATCACTAACTTTATATATAAGTTATTTCTTTTTCTTTTTCCTTTTCAACTTGACAAAAAAAAAATTAGAACTACGAGAAGAAAGAAGTAATTAATCAAAATTAGAATATGCTTTCACCTCCTTACAAGATATGTTTATGTAGCTTACAAGTTAGAAGTTGGAATCTATCACTAATGTCATATATACGTTATTTCTTTTTCTTTTTCCTTTTCAACTTGACCAAAAAAAAAAAAAAAATTAGAACTATAAAAAGAAAGAAGTAATTAATCAAAATTAGAATATACTTCCACCTCCTCACAAGATATGTTTAGGTAGCTTAGAAGTTAGAAGAAAGAATTTAGGTAGCTGTAAAAGATCATGTATAAGAGTGGAGATGCCCCATTATTAACCATTTTAATTTTGAAACAAACCAAAGTGAAGTTATTCCCACATTTTTTTTTTTTTTTTTTTGTTAAGGTTGACAAATTTCGACACAACCTATTAACCCTCCTCCTTTGCAGTTTTATTTTATGTTGGCTTTGGGGGCACGTACATCAACACAATGACACATTGACACAATTGGTAGTTTGGAAAGAATATAGACAATTTGGTGGCGGTAGTTTTAAAGAATATGTGTACTTTTTTCTAAATTATATATATAATTTGACAATTATATATGAAAATATTGAAAGATCTAAAGAAAATAACTATTGTATTCAAATACAATGATATTTCACACGATTGAAGTGATAATTAATTAGGTAAGGCTATCATATTAGAGACCCCTTTCACAGACAGGGGAATCGTCTTGATGCAACAAGCAAAAGTGAATGTTGCCTAGTTGGAGCGGCCTATTGTGTGATGTTTTTGGTCTTGATAGAGGAGTCCAATTAACTTGATATTTCAATTGAGTCCATGCATGTATTATTCAAGTTGCAAAATGGTAATAAAGGCTACTCAATCTGTCAAATTGAACGAAAAGTTAATGTGTTGGAGGATTTTATTGTTTCTTAAAGTTGCCACTTATTAAAAAACCTTAAATTTGAAAAAAAAAATGATAAATCTTTTTTTATTTAATTGATGCTTTCACATTCTACTTTACGTATGGACTCAAACTCCGTCTCAATTAATGATGTCCAATATGCAAAATATTCATTTGAAAGATGAAGTGAAATATAAAAATTGGGTTTAATTCATTGAAAGTGATGAATTTAACATCTTAACAAAAGAAAATTTTAGAATTGTGAAGAAAAAAAAAAAAAAAAAGCAATCAAAATTAGAATATACTTTCACCTCCGCACAAAATATGTTTACTTACCTTACAAGTTAGAAGTTAGAATTTATTACTTACTGCATTTACAAGTTATTTCTTTCTCTTTCTTTTTCTTTTTCTTTTTCTTTTTCTTTTTCTTTTTTCTTTTTTCTTTTCTCTTTTTTTTTTTTTTTTTTTTTCTTTTTCTATTTTCAATTTTCTTTTTCTTTTCCTTCTTGAGTGGGCAATGCAACTCTATTGCTTTTTTTCACATGGGAAGTTACTTATCACAAATGATTGGAATTTGGGCAATGCAAATCTTTTGCTTTCAAGTCAAAGGGCAACAAAATATATACTTTACCACCTACCTAAAATAGACCCAAATTTGTTTGGATCATATTAATATTATACCGAGCTAGCTTTTATTCATATATATTTTTTTCAAAGTCAAACTTTAACATCTCATGTGTATGTGTTGATTATGTTGATACCATTAGAAATAGCATATGATCGAATTGATTTTGGAGTTATATTGTACAAATAGGTCTCATAGATTGATATGGAAAAAAAATGTTTAGAGATTTAGTTTTCACATATTAGAGGGAACAAGTGACTCATTTTCTTGGAAAAAATTCCAAGCAAGAGAATGGTTGTCAATTTGTGTGAGGGACTAAGTTTTTGTCCAAATTGAGTTGAAAAAATGAGTTTATTAAACTAACATTTTTCGTTTGAGCATATATTTCTCATATGCATTTTAAGAATTATATGTAATTTAAAAATGCAAGTGAGAATCGCATTCTATGAAATATATCTATATTTATAACCATTCATTGTTTCATTTTATGACATATATCTATATTCATATTCACATAAGTCAAATTATATCGTCCTTTTTTCACATGACTTACTTGAAAAATATATTTTATGAAGAGAACTTGCAATTCATAGGCTATGGTAGAAACTGTACAGATAAGATATTATCCATTTCAAGTGAAATAGATAGTTAAAATAGAGATGATCCATTTTATAGTTCAAATTAAATTTCACTGATTAATAGTGTATATGTTGTTAAGTGATACTATGTACACCATTAAATGCAACAAAACAAAATCTTGATACTCAAATAAGTCCTCTCCATTCTACGTTATTTAAAATTTTAAATGGCATGACATTATGTATACCGTATGATACCATATGCACCATTAGATGCAATAAAACAAAATGTTAATAGTAAAACAGATTCTCTCATTCTATATTTGTCTCTTTTGTTTTAGTTGAGTTGAGTTAAGCCATGAATTTTAGTCAGTCCAGTCCCCTTAAAATAAGTCATGATTTTAAGTTGAAAGTCCAGTATTGTCGGTCATGAGCTCTTTTTATTTTTAGATGAGATGAAACAAGTAGAGATTAACAAGAACAAGAAAAATTATAGTGAAACAAGAAAATAAATACAAATGATCTAACAAGTAGAAAATACAATTCTAAACAACATTCAAGGCACATACCCTTTTCACATGTCGAGAGAATCGTCTTGATGGAATAAGCGAGTGTGATTAATACTACCAATTGTTAAATTATCACTTATTTAATTATTTAATTAATAATTTAACATTCTTCTTTATGTGTGGAGCCCAACACATGTAATATTTCATATGATTCAAACTCATAACATCTGGTTTTGATACTATGTTAAATCATTACTTGTCCTAAAAGCTTAAATTAATAGAAAAATATAAATTTAATTATTTAATCGATAATTTAATACCAGTGCCAATTAACTTGGTATTTCAGTTGAGTCCATGTATTAATTGTTAAAGTTGCAGAATTATCAATGAAAGATAATCTGTCAAAGTGGCCAGTTTTATTTACTTATTTGAAAAAAAAAAAAAAAAAAAAAAAAAAAAATCCCGTAGTAATTGATGTCAAATTAGTTGAAGAACCCACAAAAAGAATGTCATCGTCCCATTTAAAGGCCATCCAATGACAATATATTATTGTTACTCTAAGAAAAGAAGAAGAAGAAGGTATTAATTAAATGTTTAATATATTAATCTATATATGGTCAATCTGCTGAAATATCAGTAAGAAATATGGTACAGAATGATATTAATTTGTATGAAACCAATTTGATAATTATCCATATCTCTCGCAAACTTTAAAGGTGTATTATTTCCCTCAGAATAAACAAACGTCATTGTACCACACAAAATAAAAATAAAACCGGAAAATTAAAAAATAGAAGTTGAAGAAAGAAAAAAAACTTGAAAGGGGTTAAATTACCAATTATTCAAAAAGTTTAAGCTAAAAGAAAATGATGATTTTTTTTTATTTAGTTAATAATTTAACTCTCTTTCATGTATAAGTTGAATGAGGTCCAATATATGTGAAATATTCATTTGAAATGTGAGGTAAATTACATAAACAAAAAAAAAAAAAAATGTGAATTTAATAAGCAATCAAAATAGGGAAAACTTCACTTGATCTCCTTAAACTTTCATCATGTTTATAATTATCCTCGTAAAATTATAAAAACTCTCAATTTAGTATATTCATCTTTCAATTTTTTTTTTTTTTTTTTTTTTTTTCAATTTCACCAATTTGTTAGGATTTTCTGTTAAATCATAACATTAGGGGTGTCAAAATTTCTAAAATACCCCTACATGTTTTTAGGAAAAAAAAAAAATTGCGAGGACGCCTGAGTCTTTGAAAAAAAAATACGGTATTTTGAGAATTTTGTGTCCTGGCCTCTTTCAACCGGAAAGAAGGTACTTAATTAATTTGCACAAAATAGTGGATTTCAGTGGGCCTGCAAATTTTCTGCTTTATTCACAAAATAGCGAATTAGCAAATATATTCTTGCTTTGTAGGCAAGTGAACTCCAATTCAAGAGTTGGTACTGTTAATTATTCCAAAGTAGAAAGCAAGAAATATTGATGAAGCTATTGAATTCCCTCGGGCCTCCACAAGAAGAAGAAGAAGAACACAAAACCAAACAGCAAGCTTTCCAAGAAAAAGAAAAAACTTCCATCTCCTTTCTGTACGTCTCACTAGTCTACTACTACTCGGATCCTCATTATTTCCTAAGACTCATCCATATGGAGAAGGAGCGCATCATCCAAGATTTGCTAAAACATAGATATTATTGGGATGCAGAGGTACGCAACATCGGTGGAGGAAAATGATAAGAAAGATGTTTGTAGGACGTGCCGGAAACCGATATTGGGTGCCACTTTTGAATGCTGGGATAGAAATCTATTGTTTCACTTATCATGCCTCAATGTACCCACAAATCACAAAGCCCTTTTGTTACACTTTGGCTACCCGGGGCATGATCCCTTCATCTTCACAGAAGAAGTGAAAAATGATGGCAACGATCGAGGACGTTAACGTTGTTTGCTTCGGCTGTGATAAGCCAATATTTGGTCCCCGATACAAATGCTCCACCTCCCAATGCAATTTGGTCCTCCATCAATCATGCATTGAGCTGCCTCCCCATATACAACAACACCCTTTCCACCATCCAAACCACACCCTTTCTCTTGTTAAGCCAAAGAATAAATATTGTAATGCTTGCCGTAAAAGCTGCAATGCATACCCCTTCTACCATTGCAGTGAGTGCGATTTCAATCTTGATTTCACATGTGCAGCTACCCGCTCGCAAATTAATATAAATAGTGGCGACTGCCAACACACATTCATCTCTTTCTTTAACCAAATACAGTTCACTTGCCAAGCTTGTGGCGAGGAAGGCAAGGACTTCGCCTCAGAATGTAGCATTTGTCAACTCTTGATTCATAGAAAATGTGTTGGATTTTCACACATCATCAAAATTACAAGGCATAATCATCCCCTCGCTCTCACCTACTCTCTTCGTCAAGTCAAAGAGGACAACAATATATTTTGTAATCTCTGCTATCAAAAGGTGAAGACATAGTATGGAGCCTATTATTGTAAGGAATGCAGTTACGTGACCCACTTGGCATGTGCATTTAAATATGAAGAAGATGCATCTCTCAAGTTGCTGAGTGAGGAATTCATTGATTTAGAAACAAATGTTATGGAGGTTGTAGAGGCTAGGCAGATACAACATTTTAGCCATCAACATGGTTTAATTCTTAGCAACGAAGAGCTCATGGATGATAAGCTTTGTGATGGTTATATGAAATTAATCTCTACCCCATTTTACAGTTGTACACAATGCAACTTCATTCTCCACAATAGATGTGCTCAACTACCAAAAAAGAAGCAACACTTACTTCACGAACACCAACTCAACCTCCTTTCATGGCATCGTTACTATAGGTTGGGATTGTTCTCTTGTCATGCTTGTCAACATCTCAACGGTGGCTTCACCTACACGTGTATGGCGTGTGATTTTGACCTTGACCTTCAATGTTGTTCAATTCTGGAAACCCTGAAACATAAAGGTCACCAACACTCTCCCTTTCTTGCTGTTAATTCTAATAGAATATGTCATGTTTGTAATTTCACTTCTAAAGAGAAACCTGGCATATTTGTATGCACTAATTGTGATTTTGCCTTGGGTCTTGAATGTGCAACTCTTCCGCTCGTAGCTAGGCACAAATACGATGATCATCTTCTCATACTCACTTGTAGTGTTGAAGCTCATTGTGCAGAATTCTATTGTCTAATTTGCGAAAAAGAAAGAGATCCCAAGCAATGGTTCTATTATTGTGCCGAATGCGACTTCCCTACTCATTCCCAATGTGTTTTAGGAAAATATCCATACATTAAGTTTGGAAGTACTTTCACATCCAAAGATGATCACCAGCACCCTCTCACTTTGTCCCAAAGACTAAGTCGTCTCCTCCATGTGATGCTTGTAGTGAGACTTTCGATGGCTTGGCCCTAAAATGCACTCAATGCAAATTCAATGTCCACCGCTCTAGTTGGTGTGTTGGAAATTATTGGAGAAAGCCATCCATCAACATAGCCTTAGATTCACCCAAGGCATGAAGATTTCAGAGTTTGCTAGTTATCAAGGAAATTTATCTCTCTTGAGTGGTTTAGTTATATCTTTAATTAATTATCTAAGTTGATGAAAATAGAATTTGGTCAAGAAGTTGTCAAATCTGTATTGTATATTGTGTTTGCGCATATGGAGTTTGCTGATGCATGATATTAATGAAAATGATGTTTCTCTTAATAGGTTCTCTTTGATTGTGAATGTTGATTTACACCTTTGAATACTTGTGTTTAAGCTAAAGTTCATTATTTATTTATTTATTATTATTAATAATATTTAGAACTCCAGTCCCTATGTTATTCTCATTTCTGACATAATAGGATCTTTTTCTATATCATGTGATTCAAAAAACAAAAAATCTGAACTGTATCCGTATGGAGTAATGATATAAAGATGATTAGATTAGTTTTTCTACAGTCTTCTCAAATGTGATGCTAATTTTAAAATTACTATTGAATTTGAGATGGTCATTATTGAATTTCGATCTATTAATAATTTTAAAAGCCACATCACATTTTAGAGGACTCTAAAAGAACTAGAATACTCCTTATATCACTACCCTGAGGTCCCCCTTTGTAATATTATTCATCGAAGTTACTTTCGATTTTGACCAAGTGTTGAAAAAACAAAACCAACCGTATGCTCGAAACACATACACATGTCCAGGCTGTCTAGCAACAGCAACATGCTACAGCCACGTACACAGTTAAGTGTCCAATGAAAAGATTAAAAACAAGAGTGCTTTTATTGGATACAATATACTGATACAACAAGATAATTTATACACAGCACAAACGTGATATAGAAGAAGAGAGAGAATTGTCATTTATACAAAATTAATTAGATCCTTTGAATGGAAGCAGACTTGATTCTTTTTATGTAGGTGACTATTTGACTAATGTGTGGATGTGTGGTCCTTACGGTCTTCTAGAGATGATGTGGTCCCCACATTTTCCTTTGCTAGCGACTCTTGGTTTACAGCCCCCTTCAAGCACATGGGAGGAGAGCGGACCATGAGCTTGTCACGAAGCAACAAAAATCGTGCAGAGGTTACGCCCTTAGTGAAAACATCAGCTACGTGATCAGCAGTGAAAATATATTTGGCATGAATGTCCTTGTTGAGGATTTTCTCCCGAATGAAATGATAGTCAACCTCGATGTGTTTAGTACGAGCATGAAAGATAGGATTGGAGGCGAGAGTTAAGGCACCAATATTATCGCACCAAAGAACAGGCGTGGAGGTGAGGGGGATGCAAAAATCATGGAACAACATTCGTAGCCAATAGAGATCCGCAATAGCGATAGCCATGGAATGACACTCAGTTTCAGTGCTGGAACGTGAAACAACTTCTTGCTTCTTGGCAGTCCAAGATATTAAACAAGGACTAAGAAACACACCAATGCCAGTGGTGGAACGACGGTCATCAGAGGTACCAGCCCAATCTGCATCACAAAAAGCATTGAGCTGCAAGGAGCCTTTAGTATAATAGAGACCATGATCAAGGGTGCCCTTCAGATAACGAAGTACTCGTTTGGCTGCAGTCATGTGAGTAGTGGTTGGAGCATGTAAAAATTGACACTATTGATTTACAATAAAGGCAATATCAGGCCTTGTAAGTGTGCAATATTGCAAAGCACCAACAATATGACGATAAGGCATAGGATCGGAGAGAGGATCACCATCAAATTTGGAGAGTTGACTGCCTGAAATACAAGGAGATGCATACGGCTTGGCCCCAATCATTTTTGATCTACAGGGTAGGTCAAGAATATATTTAGACTGATGAAGGTGTAAGCCAGCAGAATCTCGGACCGCTTGAATGCCCAAAAAATAAGATAAGGGACCAAGATCTTTCATCGCAAATCTTGCTGCAATTTGTTAAAAATAGTGGAAATAGCCGAGCTATGAGTGCCTGTCATAATGATATCATCAACATAAACTAACACAAACAAGTGAATAGGATGGCGATGAAATATAAACAGTGATGTTTCCACTAAAGAATCAACAAAACCAAGCTCAAGTAAGGCTTGAGAAAGCCTATTAAACCAGACACGAGAAGCTTGCTTAAGGCCATAAATGGCTTTATGTAGGCGACAAACATAATCAAGATATGAAGAATCCACAAGCCTTGTGGTTGTTCCATAAAGACTTCCTCATCCAAATAACCATGTAGAAAGGCATTAGAAACATCAAGTTGCTTGATAGGCCAATCAAAATGCACAGCAAGAGCCAATACCAAACGAATAGTGACAGGTTTTATCACAGGACTAAAAGTTTCAGAATAATCAACATCATTCTATTGATCAAAACCCTTGGCCACCAAGCGGGCCTTGTACCGATCAATTGTACTATCAGCCTTGGTTTTCAATTTGAACACCCATTTATTCTGTATCACATTTTTATGTAGAGGTCGGGGGCAAAGTGACCAAGTGCCCGCGGACATAAGTGCATCAAATGACCCCATAGCAGCCCGCCAATGCGGATTAGAAATAGCTACTGAATAACAAGATGGTTTAGGAGGTAAAGCCACATAATGTAAAGCCTTAAGAGGATGTTTAGTGGAATAGTAAAGATGGTAGTCAGGAAATGCTTTAGGCTTGAGGGAACCTGTTTGTGACCTTGTGAGGACTTGGGTTGCAGGGGCTGGGATAGAGACGTCTCTGGGAGAGAGAGGTGCAACACGAGCAAAGGTGGATAGAGGCAAGAAGGCATCCGATTGTGGAGCAGCATTACCAGATGGAGATAGGAATGACCCATGTGGAGAGCTATCTGGAGTTGTGTTAGGTGAAGTAACCATATGAGGGGATGAGGTGTCACTAGGCGTAGGAAAGGCAAGGTACAAGGTGGAAAAAAGGAGGGCTCATGCAGAAGTGGTTGACCCGTAGCAATAGGCTCATGAGAAGAAGAGACAGTAATAGCTGGGACAATGGAACAACCTGGATGTTGCATAGAGACATGTGAAGAAGGAAGTGAGGAGGGAAAAAATAAATGAGAAGGTAGGACCGTACCTGAGGAAGGTGCAACTTGTTGGGAAGAACCACCAGAAGGTGCAGTGAGAAGAGCTCCATTATGTGCAGGAAATACCTTTTCATCGAACACGACATGCCTGAAAATATAAGCTCGATGAGAGGAGGGATCAAGACACCGATAGCCTTTTTGATTGGAACTGTAGCCTAGAAAAATACACTTCTTGTTGTGAAACTCAAGTTTGTGATGATTGTAAGGGCGAAGAAGCGGATAACAGCCACACCCAAAAACTCTTAATTGAGAGTAGTCTTGGGCTTTGTTAAATAATAGAGTATAAGGTGTGGACAATTTCAAAGTGGGTGTTGGTAGTCTATTAATTAAGTAGATGGCTGTGGGAAAAGATTCTACCCAATAGGTGGATGGAAGATGAGAGTGAGCAAGTAAGGATAACCAAGTCTCAACTATGTGCCGATATTTCCTTTCCGCAATCCCATTTTCTTGGTGTAAGTTTTAATTATTGGTTAAATGTTCGGTGATCAAAATGGATTCAAAATGTGCCGAATCACTATGGCGTCCAGACGGGACTTATAGCCGTCCGGACTGGATTTCAAAATCACACAATGAATTTCTCCCGAGAGCCTCGTCTGCAACCCCATCTACAAGTCCGTCTGAACACAGCGCACCAAAAGAACGGAGAAAACGATGTTGCCCTAGAGCCCGACCGAATGGCCCCATTTATCGTCTGGACGGCCTGTAGTCTACTAGGTTTAATTTAAGTGTAATTGAGTCCTAATTAGACTAGGGGTCTTGGTATTATATATATAGATCTCTACATATCTGAATTACTACGAATTTTTGCATCTAGAATTTGCCGTCATGTGCTAAGAGATTCTGTGATATAGAGAGTATGTTCTCTCTCTTAGAGTGATCGTTTGTTTTTACTTGTTGATTGTTGAAGTGAAGTCAACCGGAGTTCTGGTGAAGGGAGATCACGTAGAAAGATTGTGCTAGCTGTCTCTAGAAAGGGCTACTGTGGTAGAAGGCAAGTGGGTCGCTTGTCTTATACAAGATTGTATCAATTGCAAAGGTTTTGTAAGTGTGAACATCTTGTAATTCTTTATTCTTTTACTGAATTAGTTGATTTTCTGGGTTTAACTGCTCCGAAGAGGTTTTACAATTAGAGAGTTCTCTAATTGGTTTTCTCTTCGTAACCAAAATATATGTGTTCTTTATTGTTCATTGCATATCTGTTTTTGGTTAATTATTATTTGTTAGGTCAGATCTATTTCCGCATAATATTGTGTAAAATACCTATACATTTAGAATAGGTGTCGTTTGGAGTCGTATATAGAATTTTCAATTGGTATCAAAGCTGGTTCACTCTGTTTGGATTAATTTCTTGAGTGTGATCCTAGACTCCATGTAATATGTCTCACACAATTGCACCTAACTCACTTCCCGTCTTTGACGGATCCAATTATACGTTTTGGAAAATTCGTATGAAAGCACATCTCAAATTCGTGGACGTTTTGCATATTGTTGAATCTGGATGGACTAATCCTAATAAGGCAATTGCCGAATTTTCAAAGAATGAAAAGAGTGCTTCTTCTGCGAATGACAAAGAGTTAAGTGTTAAATGTCATCTTCACATCTATCTCCATCGAAGAATTCTTAAGAATTTCTCGATGTGTAATAGCTAAAGAAGCATGAGAAACATTGGAAATTACTCACGAAGGAACTAAAATTGTGAGAGCTTCAAAAACTCAGATGTTAGTTTCTCAATTTGAAGAGATTAGGATGGAAGAGGAAAAGACATTTGATGATTTTTATTCTAAGCTTAGCACTATTAGAAATTCTACTATTAATCTTGGAAAGAAAATGACTGATGCTAAGATAATAAAGAAAATCTTAATATCTCTACCTGTGAGTTTTATACCTCAGATTACTGCTATACAACAGAGCAAAGATCTAGAGACAATGAGAGTAGAGGAACTTGTCGGTTCTCTTCAGACATTTGAACTGATGTTACCTAAGCCTAAAAACTCGAAAAATCTTGCTCATAAGATCAAGGCTACTAAAGGTAAATCTGTAGTTCACTTTGGTGAGGACTCTAGAGATGAGGAAGAAATAACTATGATTGCTAGGAAATTTAAGAAATTTTTCAGAAACAATGGAAATTTTAGAAGTAGGGAGTCTAAAAATTCTGTGAATCCTAGTCATGAGGTTAGAGATAATTATGAAGACAAGAATGATGAAAATCAGAAAGAAAAATTATCTCGTGGTCATAAGTGTCATGAATGTGGTGGTGTTGGTCATATTTGTGCTAATTGTGGTAATTTGATAAATTCAAAAGGCAAGGCCTTTAATGTGCCTCAAAGTGATGAGTTAGACAATGAGGAAAAAGCTGAAAATGTAGATAATTATGTAGCTTTTGGAGTTTCTTATGATATTGAACATGAGGCTAGTGAGTCTAACTCTCTAGATAGTGAACATGGCATATGTGATAATGAATCAGAAGAGGAGGGTGATCTGCAAAATGCTTATAATGATCAATATGTGGAATGCATTAAATTGAAGAAGTTGAATAAACAGCACTTGCAGAAACTCAAAGAAGTTAATCTTGAAAATGATCAACTTTCTATTACCTTAACTGATTCACATGCTATTCATAATACTTTGATGTCTGAAAATCACATGTTAATTGCCAAAGTGAAATCCTTAGAGAATGATCTTAATGAGTCAAGAAATCGTCTAAAAACCTTTTCTAGTGAAAAGCTAAATCACATGTTGCATAATCAGAAACATTCGTTTGATAGAACTGGATTGGGCTTTGATAAATCTTTTGTTTCTTCTACTAATGTTGCTTCTTCTTCAAAGTTAATTTTTGTGAAACCAGTTTGTAAAGAAGAAAGCTTGACTAAGAAGAAGGCAATGTATTGTGACGTCCCACATCGCCTGGGTATGGACATAGGGATGTGCTTAAATGCATACTACACCCTTAATGACAACAACGCGTTTTAAAGCCGTGATGGTCATGATCCCATCAGAACTCCACAGTTAAGCGTGCTTCTGCTGGAGTAGTACCAGGATGGGTGACCTCCTGGGAAGTCTGGTTCGAGAGGAACCAAAAGCAAACAATATTGTGTGTCATTGGGGTGGGGTGTTAGAAATGGTATCAGAGCCATTGCCCAGCCTGAGATGGGGGGAGTGTGCACAAGCCCATGAAGGTCGCTAGCGGGTACTTGCTGGGACGGACGCCAAGAATGGGCTAGTCCTATGAGGGTCGCCAGCGGGGATGCTAGGTCCTAAGAGGGGGTGATTGTGACGTCCCACATCGCCTGGGTATGGACATGAGGATGTGCTTAAATGCATACTACACTCTTAATGACAACAACGCGTTTTAAAGCCATGATGGTCATGATCCCATCAGAACTCCACAGTTAAGAGTGTTTCTGCTGGAGTTGTACCAGGATGGGTGACCTCCTAGAAAGTCTGGTTCGATAGGAGCCAAAAGCGGATAATATTGTGTGTCATTGGGGTGGGGTGTTACATGTATCCTCCAGTTTCAAGAGGTGAGAAAGGTAAAGGAATTCTAACTGATTCCTATGTGTCTTGTTCTAGACCGAGATGTGCTCATATGCCAAGGAACCAACCTTCTCAAATGTTCATTCCTACATGTCATCACTATGGTAAGATTTGGCATATTCGCTCCAATTGTTTTCAGTTAAATAATCATGAGTCAAAAAGAGACTATTTTCGTTCTAAGGATAGTCATGAAGAATTATTCAACATGCTAAGGGGTGTTATCACCCAGTTAAATGACTTGGACAAGAGTCGCACTTCTGTTCCCAAAATGAAGAAAGTTTGGGTTAAGAAGGTTGATACCGTTCACCCGTTAAGAGGGAGTGGTATTGGACTCACCTAGTTTAGGTGGGCACATTGCATGCCTAGGACAAACTTTGCTTATATATATTTTTGTGTCCTAACGTCATAGTTTGTTGGGTGTTTGTTTTGTTGGTTTAAATTTTTGTTGTTGTTTGTGTTTTGTTTCTTTTGACATGTTTAGTTTTGTGTGCATTTTTTTAAATATATATATATATATATATATATATATATATATATATATATATATATATATATATATATATTAAAAAAGACAAAAATATTTTAATTCGGTTGTTTTTTATTTTCTCTCTCTCATGTTGCTTTCATGGATTTAATTCATTGCGTCTTGGAATATTCTAAATATGTATGAGATAAAAAATTGTTTCAATGGACTTGTTTTTGTGGTTACCTAAAGCTTGAGCGTATGTGGTACGTTTTACCTATGCTTAATTCTTATGCACACTTAAGCTTAATTTGAGGTAATTTTTTAAAAGTGAGGTATGTTAGGTAACTACATGAGGTGGTTTTGACTAGTCATATTTTTTTCAAATTGATCATATGCTAATTGAACCTAGGGCTTAAAAATTCCTGCATTCATTCTTTTTATATAAAGCATCAATTGTTTAAGGACACTCTCTCAAAGAGAAAAAAAATCAAAATAGTGAAACAAAATCAAAAGAACATGTTCCTTATGGAATTTATTTTCACTGTGTCAAACTTGTGCTATTTTTTCAAAAGAGGATTGTATTGGATGAGAGTAGCAAGGCCCTAGTATGATAAGGATTGACTTTTGCTGAATTTACTTGTCAAAACCTCGTGTTGATGAAACTTTCTCCTCTTTTGTAAACTAGTATTTTTTTTTTTTACTCATTAAATGGCTTACACACACAACACACAAGTATGGGTTGAATGGATCACTTTTCTTGGCTTGGCTTAAACAATATGAGTTTCTTGCCATTTCTAGTTTCATGTATATTTTGCATATTTAGAGTATGTTTGGGATATTCATTGCTAAAATACATGAGTTATTGATGTGTGTATCATGTGTGTTCATTTGACTTTTGAAGGAGAGAAATTTTTTTAAAAGTTTCTTGTTGATTATTAAGTCTTATATTGAGGGGGAGTTTCTGTTATTCATGATCTTGTTGTACTCTTCATGCATTTTCCTATATGTGATCATGAGTGTTTGATTATTGTTTTTCCTGTTTCACATATGCCTTGATGTTTTTGTGTTGAGTGTTTCAGGAAATATAATACCTTTTGTCAATTTGTGACAAAAAGGGGGAGTATAAAATTGGGGGGAGGATGGTGACTCGTCCGATTGATTTTGTCTTCGAAATTGCCAAAGGGGGAGTTTGAAAGTTTTAATTATTGGCTAAATGTTCAGTGATCAAAATGGATTCAAAGTGTGCCAAATCACTATGGCGTCCGGACGGGACTCATAGCCGTCCGGACTGGATTTCAAAATCGCACAATGAATGTCTCCCGAGAGCCTCATCTGCAAGTCCGTCCGAACACGCCATGCCAAAAGAACGGAGAAATCGATGTTGCCCTAGAGCCCGTCCGGGCGGGCCCATTTACCGTTCGGATGGCCTGTAGTCTGCTAGGTTTAATTTAAGTGTAATTGAGTCCTAATTAGACTAGGGGTCTTGGTATTTTATATATATATAGATCTTTACAAATCTGAATTATTACGAATTTCTGCATCTAGAATTCGCCGTCGTGTGCTAAGAGAGTCTGTGATATAGAGATTTTGGTCTCTCTTTTAGAGTGATCGTTTGTTTTTACTTGTTGATTGTTGAAGTGAAGTTGACCGGAGTTCTGGTGGAGGGAGATCACATAGAAGGATTGTGTCAACTGTCTTTGGAAATGGCTACTGCGGTAGAAGGCAAGTGGGTTGCTTGTCTTATACAAGATCGTGTCAATTGCAAAGGTTTTGTAAGTGTGAACGTCTTGTAATCCTTTATTCTTTTACTGAGTTAGTTGATTTCCTGGGTTTGGCTGCCCCGGAGAGGTTTTACAATTAGAGAGTTCCCTAATTGGTTTTCTTCGAAACCAAAATATCTGTGCTCTTTATTGTTCATTGCATATCTGTTTTTGGTTAATTATTATTTTGTTAAGTCAGATCTATTTCCGCGTAATATTGTGTGAAACACCTATATGTTCAGAATAGGTGTCGTTTGGAGTCGTATATAGAATTTTCAGTTGGGAAGTATACGGACAAGTAACACGATGAAAAATGCCATGGTCTGAGAAAATGACTGAAAGTTTTTGGATATAAATTCACCACCACCATCACTTTGAAATTGTTTAATTTTGGTGGAAAATAAATTTTCAACTAAGCACTTGAATTTGATAAAGCAAGCAAAGACATCTGATTTATTAGATAATGGGTACAACCACGAAAATCTAGAGAAAATCGTCAATAAAAAGAACATAAAAACGACACCCACTAAGAGACGGAATGGAAGACGTCCATACATCACTGTGTATCAATGCCAATGGTGAAGTTGACTTGCGGGTGGATGCTGGGAATGGAAGTTTGTAACTTTTGGCAATTTGACACGGTTGACAGACAGTGCTTGTGGGTGGAGCGCCATCGACAGGAAGATGATGAGATGAGACAATTTTATGAAGAACAGGAGAAGAGGGATGGCCAAGTCTAAAATGCCAGATTAGCCAAGTGTTTCTAACGCCAATAAAAGCAGAGAGACGCGGGCCTTTATTTTTTGAAAATTGCTTCAGATGCACAAGATTAGCCAAGTTGTCCTTCACCCAAAATTCAAACGCAGTCAGAATAAAATGACAATCATTGTCAACACAAAAACGTTGGATAGATAATAAATTTGCAGAAGCATTGGGACAATGAAGAATATTTTTCAAACATAAAAAGGATGAAGGGGTATTGAAAAATGAAGAACCAGTATTGGCTATAAGCAAACCTGCACCATTGCCTACAGAAACTGTTTCATTACCACTGTAAGACTGCTGTAAAGTCAAATTGTCAAGCTCAGAAGCGATATATTGGTTTGCCCCACTATCTGCATACCAAGGTTCGTCATTAGGAAGTACAGAAGTATTAGCAGCCATAGCTACCAAATGAGAGGGAGGGTGCCATCCCTGAAATGAGAAGTCCATATGATGGTAGCAGTCAAGACCTTGATGACTATTCTTCCCATATATTTGACAAGGTGGTCGAGGAGCACTTTGGAAGCCATTTGGTGAGGACTTGTTAGAGCTAGACCCAGGATGAGTGGTTCAGTAGGATCTACGTTGAATGGATCTTTGATAGCTATGAAATGTGGGACCTTGAAAGTTACTGTATGGGAGACCTTGGATGCCATGTTGTACAGTCCTTGGAAATCCAGTGGATGGGGGTGCAGATTGACGTCGCTGAGAGAATTGCTTGGGAAAAGGCTTGAATGGATGGCCTTTAGATTTGCGTGGATAATGAGCACCACAATTCTGAGCAAGGAATGCAATTTGACTTGCATCAGGAGGAATAGATTTGTTTTGGTTTTCAAGCAGAGCTTCATAGCTTAATAGCTCTGCTTGAAAATCTTCAAGGGTGAGGCTCTTCTCACGTGTAGCAAAGGAGAAAGAGGCAATGAAGGGATTAAAAGCAGAATTTAAGCCACCAATAAAATAAGTGATAAAATCATCATCATCGATTGGTTTACCTATTACAGTCAATTGATCAACACATTCCTTTGCAGTAGTAATATAGTCCAAACATGATTTGGAACCTTGATGCAGAGTGTGTAGTTGGTGCTTCAACTGAGCGATTTCAGACTTGGATTGAGAGGCAAAACGATTTGCCAATGAATTCCAAACTTGTCTTGAAGTAGTCAATCCATAAACAGTGGAAAGAACTTTCGCAGACAGTTTTGAATTAATCCAGCTCAACAGATGCTGGTCTTTCTTATTCCAGGTAGAGAATTCTGGGTTGATAGTGGTCGTGACTTGTCCATCTTTATCAGTAACAAATTTGGGAGGATAGGATTCAGAGCCATCAACAAAGCTCTCAAAATCATACGTACGAAAAATTGGTTCAAATTGGGAGACCCAAACCGTATAATTAGGCCCTTCTAATTTGTGAGGAGTAAGATGGGCAAGATTAGGAAAAGTAAACACAGAGTTGCTTAACTTAGCCATGAAAGAGAAACGGAAGAAAGGATCGAAGAAAATGAGCGTGAGCTTTTGTTACCACTCTGATACCATGAAAAGCTTAAAACAAGAGTGCTTTTATTGGATACAATACACTGATACAACAAGAGAATTTATACACTACTGAAGCGTGATATACAAGAAGAGAGAGAATTGTCATTTATACAAAATTAATTAGATCTTTTGAATGAAAGCAAACTTGATTCTTTTTATGTAGGTGACTCTTTGACTAACGTGAGGATGTGTGGTCCTTACGGTTTCCAAGAGATGATGTGGTCTCCACATTTTCCTTTGCTAGAGACTCTTGGTTTACATCCAAGAACAACAACTTAAAACTTAAAACTTATGGATTGTGTTCAATTTATGTTCAATCTGCATGCTTTTACGAGCCAAACCCTCAATGAACCAAATATCTCTCACAACGATCATTTTGCAACAACAAGTACACATGCCTTCCTCAACAAAGCATAAATAATTTTATAAATCCTGTAAAATTATAAAAATATTAAATTATTCTTAAATTTTTTTAAAAATTTTTTTTTTAAAAAAAAAAACTAAACCATGGCTAGTTGTGGGTCTTTCAGTTGTGGACTAACCCAAGGTTGCTCGTGGAGTCCAATGAATTTTCACTTTTTTTAATTTAATTTAAAAAATGAGAGTGTTTTAGTCATTTTGGCAACAGAAAAATCTAATTGATAAGTGAAATTAAAAGAGGATGAAAATGGTATATCCACATTATAAATATTGATAATTTAATATTAACATTGCAAAAGGCATGATACATCTCAATCAAGACAAGTGAGTTCAGCATCTCTCTTGTGATTTTGACCTTGACCTTCAATGTTGTTCAATTACGGAAACCCTGACACATAAAGGTCACCAACACTCTCTCTTTCTTGCTATTAATTCTAATAGGATATGTCATGTTTGTAATCGCACTTCTAAAGAGAAACCTGGCATATTTGTATGCACTAATTGTGATTTTGCCTTGGGTCTCGAATGTGCAACTCTTCCGCTCTTAGCTAGGCACAAATACGATGATCATCTTCTCATGCTCACTTGCAGTGTTGAAGCTCATTGTGAAGAATTCTATTGTCTAATTTGCGAAGAAGTAAGAGATCCCAAACAATGGTTCTATTCTTGTGCCAAATGCGACTTCACTGCTCATTCTCAATGTGTTTTAGGAAAATATCCATACATTAAATTTGAAAGTACTTTCACATCCGAAGGTGATCACCAACACCCTCTCACTTTTGTCCCAAAGACTAAGTCCTCTCCTCCATGTGATGCTTGTAGTGAGACTTTCGATGGCTTGGCCCTAGAATGCACTCAATGCAAATTCAATGTCCACCGCTTTAATTGGTGTCTTAGAAAAATAACTCACAAACTCACCTCAAAGTGATGATCGGAGAAAGCTAGCAACAGAGATTTCAGAGTTTGCAAGCTATCATAGAAATTTATCTCTCACTTGAGTGGTTTAGTTATATGTTTAAATAACTCTTTAAGTTCATGAAAATAGAATTTGGTCAAGAAGTTGTCAAATATGTATTGTATATTGTGTTTACGCATATGGACTTTGTTGATGCATTATATTAATGGAAATGATGTTTCTCTTAACAGGTCTAAGGGGAAGGTTCTCTTTGATTGTGAATGTCGATTTACACCTTTGAATACTTGTGTTTAAGCTAATTTTTTTTTTTAATTAATATTTAGAACTCCGATCCCTATGTTATTCTCATTTCTGACATAACATGATCTTTTTCTATATTATGCCATTCAAAAAACAAAAAATCTGAACCGTTGGATGTGAATTGAAAAAACAAAGAATTGTGATATAGCCACACCTTAAACTCAACGTTGGCCCAACTTTTAAACCAAATTTCTCTCTTTAGTTTAAGGCTCTCTCTCCTCTTTATGCAGGTTTTTTAAAAAAACTTAAAAAAAGTTGAGCTAAACTTGAGTTTAAATTGTGCCTTTATCATTTTTCAAAAAGAAAACCAACCGTTTGCTCGAAACACATACACATGTCCAGCAACAGCAACATGCTACAGCAACGTACACAGCTACGTGTCCAAGAACAACAACCTGGCAATTCTGCCTCTTTAAACCAACACAAACACACCCCACAAAATGCGAGAGAGAGACAGAGATATCATGGCAGGAGGAGACGAGGAGTGGAGGAAAAATGCAGAAACCCACAAAATGAGTCCGGAGGATGTAAAAGCCGCGGGAGTAGAGGGCTCCAAAAGGCCCCCCGGTCACCAACCGGGCGGAGTACTTCACCAGAGGCGCACTTTTCCTTACAGCTATACCACCATGGCCATTGGCGGCCTCCTTATCACTGCTGCCGTCGGATACTTCGTCTTATACGTCAAGAAAAAACCCGAAGCCACTGCCGCAGACGTCGCCAAGGTGGCCGTGGGAGCCGCCAAACCTGAGGACACTCGGCCAAGGAAGTAGAGCTAATGGCAGTGTGCTTACGCGTGGGGGTTTTGCTTGTAAAATTGTTTATTTTGTGGACTCTTTTGCAGGTTTTTCTTCTCTGGGTATGGAGAATGGACAAAATGCCTACTTGTTCCATACTCGATCTGGATAAGATCTGATTATATATATTTGAATTTGCTTACAAATTTCAAGTAAATCCCTGGGGAACTTTGATGGAATTGGTGTCAACTTAAGCTTATAATTTTTCAAGTATATCTTTTAAAAAAAAAAAAAAAAATCCTCCTACACTGCACCGCCACCATTTTTTTTTTTTTTTTTTTTTTATCTTTTTCAGATTTTTTTTTTTTTTTTTTTTAAGAAATCAACGAAGTCAAAGCCAACTCTGATATTTCGAGCCAATTTCCTTCTGTTCTGGACTCTTATCGGAGCCGATTTCCACTCTTATTGAGAAGGATAAAGATTTTTGAGATTTTTACTAACAATTCTCTTATGGACCCTACTTGCCTGGCTCTTAGCCCAATATAATTCATCCCCACAATTAAAGATTAGCAATTCAAACCAGCAATTTCCTGGAGACTTGAATCGGAGAAGGTAAAAGCAGCCAAGTCGATCAACATTAATTAGACCTTACTATTGAAATTGTATCACCTCACTTTCATCAATGGTTGACACTAACCAACACTCTTTCTTTCTTGCTGTTAATTAGAAGATGTCATGTTTGCAATAGCATTTCTACTGTTTGTATGCACTAATTGTGATTTTGTCTTGGGTTTCGAATGTGCAACTCTTCTGCTCGTAGCTAGGCACAAAGACGATGATCATCTTCTCATGTTCCCCTACAATGTTGAAGCTCATTACAAAGAATACTATTGTCTAATTTGCGAAGAGAAAAGAGATTTCAAACAACGATTCTATTATTGTGCAGAATGCGACTTCTCTACTCATTTCCAATGCGTTTTAGAAAAATATCAGTACATTAAGTTTGGAATTACTTTCACATCCAAAAGTAAGCACCAGCACACTCTCATTTTTGTCCCAAAGACTAAGTCGTCTCCTCCATGTGATGCTTGTGGTGAGACTTTCGATAGCTTGGCCCTAAAATGCACTCGATGCAAATTCAATGTCCACCGCTCTTATAGGTGTCTTGCAAAAATAACTAAAAAACTCGCCTCGAAGTGATAATTGGAGAAAGTCAATCTTGGAGATTTCAGAGTTTACTAGCTATCATGGAAGTTGTTTCTCTCTTGAGAAGTTTAGTTATATCTTTAATTAATTATCTAAGTTCATGAAAAAAGAATTTGGTCAAGAAGTTGTCAATATGTTTTGTATATTGTGTTTATGCCCATATTTATGGAGTTTGCCGATATATGATATTTAATGAAAATGGTGTTTCTCTTAAAGTTTTTTTTTTTTTTTTTTTTTTTTTTGAATATTTAGAACCACAGTCCCTATGTTATAACAGGATATTTTTCTATATCATGCCATTCAAAAAACAAAAATATGGACTATTGCATATGAAGCCGAGGTTGCCCTTGTAATATTATTAATCAATCTTTACGAATGGTTACTTTTGATTTTGTTTTGTGTTGAAAAAACAAAACCAACTGATTGCATTTTAATGGCTTGATGTGGGTCTTTCAGTCGTGGACTAACCCAGGGTTCGCCGTGGAGTCCAATGAATTTTCACTTTCTTTTTTTTTTAATTTAATTTAAAAAATAGAGTGTTTTAGTCATTTTGTCATCTGTCATTAAGATTTAACAAAAAAGATAAGTGAAATTAAACGAGGATAAAAATGGGATATTCACATTATAAATTTTGATAATTTAATATTAACATTGCAAAAGGCGTGACACATTTCACTCAATGCAAGTGAGTCAAGCATCTCTCTTTTAAACTACCCAAATTTTTTAAAATTCAGGTCGATAATGTCTATCAGGTGCCTTTCAAAGTATATAATTCAATACAAATAGATCCTTGATACACAACCTCCTAAGACTGGACTATATAGTGTCTAACCTTTTATGATAATCCCTCACAAGCTCTTGAGCAAGAAAGTGGCTAGGCTAGTGCAGGAACTTTGTTCCCCATTCATTTGAAAAATGGTCTCACAGATTTGTTCCCTTGTAACTGCTCTACACATATCAGAAGATAATGCAGTAGGGACTTTTTTCTTAATCAAATGCTCCACACACTTGTTTTTCAACTCATCAAACTGCAGAAAAGATGAACCAAGCAATTTCTTATATATGGTAAGTTTCGGCCCACAAGACCAATTCTGATTGGATTACAACTATGACCAAGGGGAATGAGAGACTACTATAATGGGCCATTTGGAGGCCCACAGATCTAAAAAAATCTACAGTTGTTGGGCCATATATAGCGCCCCCATAACTCTGTCCAACTTCCCTCCTATTATTTCAAGTGAAGTAACAAATAATCTCTAATCTCCACCTTATGCACACAATGAAATCAATAATTATCAAATTGTTTAGGGTGTTTGGTTTCAATTGCTACAGGGTACCGATATAGGTTGTCAATTTTGGATCAAATTTCGGTCACAAATAGTGTGTAGAATAGTGATATGATTGAGATTTTTTGTATTTATACGAACACCCTCTCTCTATTGTTTTAGCTACATTAACACCCCCTTCAATTTTTTGGGTTAACTGCTCTTGTTTCATGAATGAAGAACTGGCGGGTTGAATTCTTGTTTCTAATCATGATTCGTTTTCAATTTCTAAGGATTTACATCATCGGCACTTACTCTTACTCTGTATTTCAAGATCTTGTTTTTCAAAGTGTCAATCAAGTAAAAATGAATCTTGTAAACTAAAAAATATATATATATTTGATGGAACAAGGGAGTGAGAATGTTGCCAACAAAACTAGTTATAGCGGCCCGTAATGTGATGTTTTTGGTCCCGAATTCAACCGTAAGTTGTTTTCATTCATGATCTAGTGTAGTCGGTATGAGTCCAATTAACTCAGTATTTCAATTGAGTCTAAGTATTATTCAAGTTGTAGAATACCAATGATAAGGGCATGCAATCTGTCAAATTGCACCAAAAGTTGTTGTGTAGGAGCATTTGTTCCCTCCAATTTTATTGCTTATATAGAAGTTAGTCTACGTAGTCAAATTGAGTTAAAAAATAAATAAATGAAGCACGGACTATAAAATTAATCTATTAATGTATGGTCAATTTGCTGAAATATCACTTAGAAATAGTACAGAAGGGTATTTGGGTGAAACCAATTTGATAGTTAACATGCATGTCTCACAAACTTTAAAGGCATAATCTTTCTTTTATAATAAACAAACGTCATTGTATCACTAAAAATGAAGAAAAAAAAACTGTTTTTTAAAAAAAAAATTAAAAAAACTTAAATAAAATATAAACGAAAATTTGAAAGGTGTTAAAACACTAATACTTATTCAAAAAGCTTAAGTTAAAAGAAAATGATTAATTTTTTATTTAATTAATACTTTATTATTTCTCATATCCGCCTCAATGAATGAGACTAATATGTAAAATATTGATTTGAATTGTGAGGTGAATTAAAAAAAAAAAAAAAAAAAAAAAAAAAAAAAAAAACAGGGTTACACTAATTAATATCTTAAAAAAAGTAAAATTTAGTATTGTGAAAAGAAATTAGCAATCAAAATTAGAATATACTTTCACCTTCTTGCAAGATATGTTTATGTAACTTACAAGTTAAAAGTTAGAATTTATCACTAACTTCATACACAAGTATTTATTTCTCTTTCTTTTTCTTTTTAACTCGACCAAAAAAAAAAAAAAATAGAACTATAAAAAGAAAGAAGTAATTAATCACAATTAGAATATTCTTTCATCTTCTCACAAGATATGTTTAGGTAGCTTAGAAGTTAGAAGTAAGAATTTAGGTAGCTTAGAAGGAGAAACCTAAAAGATTATGTATGAGAGTGAAGATGCCCCATTATTAACTTTTTAATTTTAAAACGAACCAAAATGGGGAGTGTAGGAGCTTTCGAGCGGAAATAAAATAAAATAATAATAAAAGCGGAAATAAATTAAAATAAAGACAAACGATTTTATGTGATTCGGTCTAGAACCTATGTTCAGTTGTTCACAATATAAAGCCCTAAAGGCTATATTGTTGCTCTTATTCACTTTATTATTTTACAATACAAATGGGGGAGATGGGGAAATAAAAAATGGTATGAGAGATTAAATCAAATCATAATTGAATGTATTCAAATCTGATTTGATTTTGCTATAATGAATTACAATATCATTTCGCACAATATACTCTAGCAACTTTCACACTCTACTTTACATATAGACTCAAACTCCGCCTAAATTAATGAGGTTCAATATGTGAAATATTCATTTGAAATATGAAGTGAAATATAAAGACATGGTTTAATTCATTGAAAATGTGAATTTAAAATCTTAACAAAAGAAAATTTTAGAATTGTGAAAAAAATAAGCAATCAAAATTAGAATATACTTTTCCCTCCTCATAAGATATGTTTTTATAACTTACAAGTTAAAAGTTAGAATTTATTACTTACTACATATACAAGTTATTTCTTTCTTTTTCTTTTTCTTTTTCTTTTTCTGATATGTTTTTGTAGCTTACAAGTAAGAAGTTAGAATTTATTACTTGCTTCATATACAAGTTATTTCTTTCTTTTTCTTTTTTCTTTTTCTGATATTTTTTTGTAGCTTACAAGGTAGAAGTTAGAATTTATTACTTGCTGCATATACAAGTTATTTCTTTCTTTTTCTCTTTCTTTTTCTTTTTCTTTTTCTTCTTGAGAGGGTCATGCAACTCTTATGCTTTTTTTTTTTTTTCTCTCTTTTTTTTTGCTCTTTTTTTTCACATGGGAAGTTTGTAATTTGGGCAATGCAAATCTTTTGCTTTTAAGTCAAAGAGGTGGAAGAATATATACCTTAACACAAAGGATTGAATTTGTTTGGATCATATTCATATTATACCAAGCTAGCTTTTATTCATATAATTTTTTTTTCAAAGTCGAAACTTTAACATCTCATGTCTATGTGTTGAGTATGTTGATACCATTACAAATAGCATGAACGAATTGATTTTGGAGTTATATTGTACAACTAGGTCTCATAGATTAATATGGACAAAAATGTTTAGAGATTTAGTTTTCACATGCATATTAGAGGGAACAACTGAATATTCCTTTCGTTGGAAAAATTTCCAAGCAAGAGAATGGTCGTTGATTTTTGTGAAGGATCAATTTTTTTTTTTTTTTTTTTTTTTTTTTTCAAATTGGGTTGAAGGAACAAGTCTATTAAACTAACATTTGTCCATTGAGCATATGTTTCTCACATGCACTTTAAGAATTATATGTGATTCTAAAAATGCATGTGAATGCAGTTTACTAACTTAGACTAACATTTTAAATATTTATAGATATTTGACACTGTTTTAAATGGGTTGGAGGATATTTCCTCTTGACTAGTTTGGAAGAAATTTATGTCCAAAATGTAACTATGGTACTTATCGTTTTATTTTATGATATATATATATATATATATATATATATATATATATATATATCTATATTTATATTCACATAAGTCAAATTACATCGTCGTTCTTTTCACATGGCCTACTTGAAAAATTAATCTTATGTAGAGAATTTGCAATTCATAGGCTATGTTGGAAACTATACAACTAAGAGTTTATTCATTTCAAGTGTAATAGAGAGAGTCAAAATGGAGAGGATCCATTTTATGGTTTAATTTGGATTAAATTTCACATATTTAATGGTATATATAATGCCACGTAACACTATGTACACCGTTATATGCAACAAAACAAAATCTTAATACTAATATAGATCTTCTCCATTCTATGTCATTTAAATTTTAAATGACATGACATTATGTATACCGTATGACACTATATGTACCATTAGATGCAATAAAGCAAAATCTTGATGGTAAAACAGATCTCTCATTCTATGTTTATCTCTTTTATTTCAGTCAAGTTGAGTTGAGTCCATGAATTTTAGTCAAGTCAAATCCATTATATTTAAGTCATGATTTTAAGTTGAAAGTCCAATATTGTCGGTCATGAGCTCTTTTTATTTTTAGATGAGATGAAACAAGTAGAGATTAACAAGAACAAGAAAAATTATAGGGAAACAAGAAAACAAATACAAATGATCTGACCGACAAGTAGAAAATACTATTCTGAACAACAATTTTTTTTTTTTTTTTTTTTTAAAAAAAACACAAATCCTTTTCACAACTAGAGATAGTTGTCTTGATGGAACAAGCGAGTGTGATTAATACTATCAATTGAGAAATTATCACTTATTCTAAAAATTTAAGTTAATAAAAAGAAGTAAATTAATCAATATTTTAATACCCTCCTTTACGTGTGGACTCAAATTCTCCTTTAATAGGTGAAGCCCAACACGAGGTGTAATATTATTTAACTAAAATGATGGTTAAATTGTGGAGTTAGGATTCAAACTCATGACATCTAGTTCTAATACTATGTTAAAGCAATATTTGTGATAAAAACTTAATCTAATAAGAAGATGTAAATTTAATCATTTAATCAAATACATTAATACTAATACCAATTAACTTGGTATTTTAGTTGAGTCCATATATTGTTAAAGTTGTAGAATATCAATGAAAGGCAACCTGTCAAATTGCAACAAAAGTTGTTGCGAATAGGATTGGTCCCTCAAAGTGGCCAGTTTTATTGCTTATTTATTAGTTATTTTAAGAGTGCGTTTGGGATTGAGATTTCGCAAAAATAATCTCCGTTTTTAAAAGATATTGCAAAACGTATGGCGTTTGGTATTACGATTTAAAAAACACTTAATTTAAAATAGGAAAACAATCTACGATTTCAATAAGCATGCTAGGGGTGCTTATTTGAAAAAGTGCGAATTTTAAACCAAAATCATGAATTCGCATAACAAATATTTAATAAAAAAAAATACTTTTTAACATGTTTTACCAAACGCCTTTGTGATTTTAAAAATTAGCGATTTTAAAAACGTTATTTTTTAAAACGCGATTTTTAAAATCGCACTTATTGAAACCGCAATCCCAATAGAATAATATGTAGTAATTGATGTCAAATTCAGTTCAAGAAACCAATAAAAAGAATGATATGTTTAATATATTAATCTATATATGGTGAATCTGCTGAAATATCAGTAAGAAATATAGTACAGAGTAATATTAATTTGTATGAAACCAATTTGTTAGTTATCTATATATATCTCTCGCAAACTTTAAATGCGTATTCTTTCCCTCATAATAAACAAACGTCATTCTATGATGTATCACACAAAATAAATAAAAAGGGTAAAGTCCACATACACCCCTCAAACTACCACTCAATTGACAATGTCCTCCCAAATTTTCAATTATGACAATGTCACCTCCAAACTACTAAAACATTGTCAATGTCCCCCCCAAGACTAACAATAAGACGAAAATGCCCCTATAGATATTTCAATAAGGCAAAAATACCCCTATAAATTCAAAAAAAAAAATTGATTTTTTAAAAAACGAAAAATTTTGATTTAAAAATAATATTTTTTTTTTTTAAAAAAAGCAATTTTTTTTAAACAAAAAATTTTAATTTTTTTTTTTAAACGGAAATTTTTATTAAAAAAAAAACTATTTTTTGTTTAGTTTTAAAAAACAAAAAAAAATTCATTTTATTAAACGAAAATTTTATTTTTTTAAACGTACATTTTTATTTAAATAAAATTATAAAACAAAAACAAAAAAAAAAAAAAACGAAAATTTTCAATTTTTATAAAAAAAAATAAAAAAAAAATCGAAATTTTTTTAATTTTTTTCTTATAAAATTGATTTAAAAAAAAAAAAAAAAATTGGCCAAACGTTTGGATTTTTTTTTTTTTGTTAGTTTTAGGTTTTTTCTAGAAGTTTTAGTTTTTTTTTTTTTTTTTAATTTTACTAAGGGTAATTTCGTCATTGGGGGGAACATTGACAATTTTTGGTAATTTGGAGGGGACATTGTCACAATTGAAAGTTTGGGCGGGACATTGTCAATTGAGTGGTAGTTTGAGAGGGTTATGTGGACTTTCCCCAAATAAAAATAAAACTGAGAAATTAAAAATAGAAGTTGAAGAAAATAAAAAATAAAAAATAAATTTTGAAAGGTATTAAATTACCAATTATTCAAAAAATTGAAGCTAAAAGAAAATAATGATTTTTTTTTTTTATTTAGTTAATACTTTAACTCTCTTTCATTTGAAATGTGAGGTAAAATATTACAGGAAAAAAAAAATTTGTGAAATTAATAAGCAATCAAAATTTAATTATCCTCTCTTTTATTTATAATTATCCTGGTAAACTTTAAAATCTCTCAATTTAGTGTATTAATCTTTCAATTTTATTTATTTATTTTTTTCAATTTCATCAATATGTTAGGAATTTCTGTTAAATCCTAATGGAGAGGTATTAAAATTCTCAAAATTCCCCTCCCTTTTTTTTAGGGGGAAAAAAAAAATTACAAGGATTTAGGCATTGAGCAAAATTTACCGGAATTTGCAAAAAAAAAAAAAAAAACAAAAACAAAAGAGCAATAAAAATTAGAATATCATTTCCCCTCACCGGAAGAGAAGAGATGTTTAGGTAGCTAAAAAGTAAGAATATATTAGTTTAATATATTGAGTTAGAATAGAATATATTACTTATACTTGTATACAAGTTGTTTCCAAGCCGATTCTCAAAAAACAGAATTTGCTTGCGCAAGTGAACGCCAAAGGTTATTATTCCAAAAATAAATAAATAAATTTCAAGGATTTAGGCATTGGGCAGAATTTACCGGAATTTGCAAAAAAAAAAAAAAAAATCCATGCCTGAATCTTTGAAAAAACTATCTAATATTTTTTTTTCTTAAAAAGAAAACACATAGGTAAACCGGAAAGAAGGTACTTAATTAGTTTGCAGAAAATAGTGGGATTTGAGTGGGCGGGCCATGCAAATTAAATGTTCCACTTTATTCACACCTGGAATGGAATTGGGGGCAATTAATGCAATTAAATCTATTCTTTGCGTTAATTGTAGGCAAGTGAACGCCAAAGGTTATTATTCCAATTAAAGTAGAAACAAATAAATAAATATTGAATATTGGAGCAATTCAATTCCCTCGGCCCTCCACTACTACAACACCACCAAACCAAACCAAACCAAACCAAACCAAACAGCAGCCTTTCCAATTCCAACAAATAATACTAATAACCACTTCCATCTTCAAATCTATACTACTACCTCCTCCTACTACTTCTACTACTCGGATCCTCATTATTATTTCCTAATTTCACTCGATCATCCATATATATATATATATATGGAGAAGGAGCGCATGCGCATCGTCCAAGGTTTGCTAAGAGAGAGATATTTAGGGGATGCAGAGCTGCTCGCAATAAGGGTGCAAAATGTTGTTTGTAGGACGTGCCGGAAACCGATATTGGGTGCCGCTTTTTATTACAGGGATAGAGCAATATGCTTTCACATATCATGCCTCAATATACCCAAAAATCACAAAGCCCTTTCGTTACACTTCGGCCTCCTGATGCATGATCCCTTCATCTTCACAGAAGAAGTGAAAAATGATGGCAAGGAGGACGTTAACCTTGTTTGCTTCGGCTGTGAGAAGCCAGTATCTGGTGCCGGATACAAATGCTCCACCTCCCAATGCAATTTGGTCCTCCATAAATCATGCCTTGAGCTGCCTCCCCAACTACAACAACACCCCTTCCACCACCCAAACCACACCCTTTCTCTTGTGAAGCCACAGAAAAAACTTTGTAATGCTTGCGGTAAAAACTGCAATGCATACCCCTTCTACCATTGCAATGAGTGTGATTTCAATCTTGATATCACATGTGCTACTACCCACTCACAAATTGATATAAATACCGATGACTGCCAACACATATTCATCTCTTTCTTTAATCAAATCCAGTTCACTTGCCAAGCTTGTGGCGAGAAAGGCAAGGAATTCGCCTCAGAATGTAGTGTTTGTCAACTCTTGATTCATAGAAAATGTGCTGGATTTTCACGCATCATCAGAATTTCAAGTCATAATCACCCCCTCACTCTCACCTACTCTCTTCGTCAAGTCAAAGAGGACAACAATATATTTTGTAATCTCTGCTATCAAAAGGTGAGGACAGAGTATGGAACCTATTATTGTAAGGAATGCAGTTACGTGGCCCACTTGGCATGTGCATTGAAATATGAAGAAGATGTAAGTTTCAAGTTACTGCATGAGGAATTAGAAACAAATGTTATGGAGGTTGAATGGGCTGATCAAATACAACATTTTAGCCATCAACATGGTTTAATTTTTAGCAACGAGAAGCTCACGAAGGATGAGCTTTGTGATGGTTGTATAAGACTAATCTCCACCCCGTTTTACAGTTGTACACAATGCAATTTTTTTCTCCACGATAAATGTGTTCAACTACCAAAACATAAGCGGCATCCACTTCATCCACACCTGCTCACCCTCTTTACAGCACAGTCAATTTATGGTCTTGGATCGTTGTCATGTAAGGCTTGTCAACGTCTCAGCAATGGCTTCATCTATAGATGTAGCAGGTGTAGTTTCAACTTTGACCTTCAATGTTGTTCAATTCCGGAAACCTTGAAACATGAAGGTCATCAACACCCTCTCTTTCTTGCCGTTAATTCTAATAGAAGAAGATGTCATGTTTGTAATTTCACTTCAGACGACAAACCTTGCGTGTTTGTATGCACTCATTGCGATTTCACCTTGGGTTTCGAATGTGCAACTCTTCCGCTCGTAGCTAGTCACAAAGATGACGATCATATCCTCAAGCTCACCTACAGTGCTGAAGCTCATTGTGAAGAATATTATTGTCTAATTTGCGAAAAAGAAAGAGATCCCAAACAATGGTTCTATTATTGTGCTGAATGTGACTTCCCTGCTCATTCTCAATGCGTTCTAGGAAAATATCCATGCATTAAGTTTGGAAGTACTCTCACATCCAACTATCTTCACATGCAGCACCCTCTCACTTTTGTTCCAAAGACTGAGTCGTCTCCTCCATGTGATGCTTGTGGTAAGACTTTCGATGGCTTGGCCCTAGAATGCACTCAATGCAAATTCATTGTCCACTGCTCTTTTGGGTGCCTTGAAAAAATAACTCACAAACTCTCCTCGAAGTGATGATTGGAGAAAGTCAGCAACAGAGATTTCGGAGTTTACTAACTATTATGAAAGTTTTTTCTCTCTTGAGAGGTTTAGTTATATGTTTAATTAATTATCTAAATTCATGAAAATAGAATTTGTTCAAGAAGTTGTCAAATATGTATTGTATATTGTGTTTACGTATATGGAGTTTGCTGATGCATGATATTAATGAAAATGTTATTTCTCTTAACCGGTCTAAGGGAAAGGTTCTCTTCGATTGTGAATGTCGATTTACACCTTTGAATACTTGTGTTTAAGCTAAAGTTCTTTTTTTTTTTTTTTAATCAATATTTAGAGCCCCAGTCCCTATGTTATTCTCATTTCTGACATAACAGGATCTTTTTCTGTACCATGCGATTAAAAAAACAAAAATCTGGACAAATATTGTATATGAATTGAAAAAACAAAACCAACCGTTTGCTCGAAACACATACACTTGTACAGCTACAGCAATATGCTACAGCCACGTACACAGCTACGTGTCCAAGAACAACAACCTGGCAATTCTGCCTCTTTAAACCAACACAAAACACACCCCACAAAATGCGAGAGAGAGAGAGAGAGAGAGAGAGAGCATGACAGGAGGAGACGAGGAGTGGAGGAAAAATGCAGAAACCCACAAAATGAGTCCGGAGGATGTAAAAGCCGCGGGAGTAGTGGGCTCCAAAAGGCCCCCCGGTCACCAACCGGGCGGAGTGCTGCACCAGAGGCGCACTTTTCCTTACAGCTATACCACCATGGCCATTGGCGGCCTCCTTATCACTGCTGCCGTCGGATACTTCGTCTTATACGTCAAGAAAAAACCCGAAGCCACCGCCGCAGACGTCGCCAAGGTGGCCGTGGGAGCCGCCAAACCTGAGGACACTCGCCCAAGGAAGTAGAGCTAATGGCAGTGTGCGTACGCGTGGAGGTTTTGCTTGTAAAAATGTTTATTTTGTGGACTCTTAATTTGCAGGTTTTTCTTTTTTGGGTATGGAGAATGGACCAAATGCCTACTTGTTCCATACTCTGGATATGATCTGATTATATGTATTTGAATTTGCTTACAATAGTAGCCACTTTAAGAATAATTTTGAAGTAAATCCCTTGGGAACTATGATGGAATTGGTGTCAACTTAAACAATTTTTTTTTTTCCTCCTTCACTGCACCGCCACCATTTTTTTTTTTTTTTTTTTCAGATCTTTTTATAAAAAATCAACGAAGTCGAACCAATTCTGATATTTCGAGCCAATTTCATTCTATTCTGGACTCTTAAGGGAGCCGATATTGGAATCTTATTGAGAAGGATAAAGATTTTTTAGATTTCTACCAACAATTCTCTTATGGACCCTACTTGCCTGGCTCTTAGCCCAATATAATCCATCCCCACAACTAAAGATTAGCAATTCAAACCAGCAATTTCCTGGAGACTTGAATTGGTGAAGGAAAAAGCAGCCAAGTCGATCGACACTAATTAGACCTTACTATTGAAATTGTATCATCACACTTTCATCAATGGTTGACACGACTTACTGGAATCTATGCACTTGGCTATTGTTTGTAGTGGATGCTGAGATTTTGAATAGGGTAGCTGTAGCTCAACTCAATCCAATCTTTAGTTTTGGGGATCATGAATTAGATTGTGCTCTTTGCCATCTTACAAGACCTAAGATCAAATCATGTCCACTACAACGGGGGAATGGAGGTTCAACTTATATCATATTACAGATTGAATCCATTGGGAGAGTTTTGTGAGAATGGAGAAGGATACCATCAATTGTGTTGATCAAATTATGTCCATAACGCCAATCCGCCTTCAATGGGAAAAAGGAAATTCCCAGAAGGAAGCTCACTCCAGGCTGATGCTTTACGAGCCAAACCCTCACAGAAGGGAAGATCTCTCACAATGATGATTTTGCAACAACAGTTACACTTGTCTTCCTCAATAAAGCTACAGAGAAGCATGCTCTTCTGCCCCAGTATAAGTGAATTAATCATCAACCGCCGGCAATCGGCCCTCTCCTCGACTTTTTGGTAAAAAATATAATAAATTAGATTTATTTTTAGTTTTAATTTATTGCACTGTAATGACTGTTTTTGGGATGTTTGTTGGAGTTGCCCACTGCCGTCCTCTTGTAGTTTTATTTTATGTTTAATGCAATGATTATCTCCACATTTTTATTCATCCAACTTTTATTCATTTCTAGACTGAAAATCAGTCCAAAGACCAACCCATACTATCTTCATGAACAGAATGACAAAAGTTGAAATTACCCTAGCCTTAATTCTATGCAACACAGTAACAAGATCACCTAAACATCCTCATGGATCATTCAACATAAGTAAACAAAATAGGTTGCCTAGGTGCTACCAAATGCTCCAGAATTTACCACTCACCCTGCAAGGTTACCTTCCCGCGTGTCTCTGCTTTGGACTTGTTTTTCTGGTTAAAAGATTTTGCTTGCCAATCTTCTGGGATGCGAAGCAGGACTACCAAGAAAAAACAGCAAATATATAATGTCAATCTTACTCAAAATCTACACAAGTCCGGCTACCAAAAAGAAAAAGAAAAAAATTCTAGGAGAATCTTCTTTAAGATTTAAACAAATAAAAGCTACTGTAACAGCCAAGTCATGCCCTTCCTTCTCACAATTCAAAATTGAGTACAGTGTTACATCTGAAAGGGATAATGGTACCTTAATTGTAAAGTTTACAAAGATAAGTTTTTTTGCAGCCTTTTAAAGAAAATGACCATCGAACAAACCTGATCACACTTATTAGTCAATCTTCACTGATGAGTAGATGAGCCTTGTGAACCAAAAGCATGCGTAAAATCCGATGGTACCAGTTAGAACAAAAAATGCATATGAGGCAATTAGCATGTATCCAAAGTAAAATATCGCTGAGACCAGCTTTGTGATTTCAAGCTTAGTGAAGAAGTAGAATGTTGCATAGAGGAAAAGGTACAGTGCGGAAGAGCCTGATGTAAGGTAAGACCTCCACCACCACAGATAGTCCTCGCTGCACAGTTGGAAGTAGCAGAGCACGACGGTTATTTCGGCGCACGTGACAACGAGGATGACGAAGACCAAGAAGAGAAAACCAAAGATGTAGTAGAACTGATTCAGCCAGATTGAGGTAAGGATGAAGAAAAGTTCGATGAAAACTGCTCCAAATGGGAGTATTCCTCCAATCAGAATCGAAAATGATGGGTTCATATACCAGGCCTGCTCAGGAATCTGCCTTGGGATTTTATTTGTCTTCACGGGATCCTCGATTGCTGGTTTCTTGAACCCAACATAGCCAGGACAAGTGGGACTGAAATCCCAAACCATAAGAAGATCAGAGCAAACATAGTACCAAATGGCACAGCCCCAGATGATTTCTGTCCCCATATGAGAGCATTTAAGACAAAGAAAATGGCAGAGACGATCGCTGGGAACATCACTGCAGTCCTGAAAGCAATTCTCTTCCATTCTGTTCCTTTAAACATCTTGTATAAACGGGCAGGGGTGTAACCAGCAAAAAGGCCCATGAAGACCCAAAGCAAGAGCATGGCTGTCATGAGACCACCCCGGTTAGACGGGAAAAGGAAGCCAAGGATGTCAAAGATCATAGTTACCACTATCATCCCCAAAAACTGAACACCAGTTCCAACATAGACACAGAGCAAGTCTGAATTATTTGGGGGCCTGAAGACATCCCCATGCACGAGCTTCCATCCTGTCTCTTCTTGGGCTTCTTCTTGGGTCTCAAGTTCATTGTACTTGGAGATGTCACGGTAAAGTGTTCGTAGCATTATCATTGCCACCATGCCCGAGAGAAAGAGAACAATCATCAAAGAATTGACAATTGAGAACCAGTGAATCTGCTCATCGCTCATTAGAAGATAGGCATCCCATCTAGATGCCCACTTCACATCACTCTCCTGAAAGGAAGAGATGAGAGAGAACATTATAAATAATGATAGCACCCCAGTCATAAAAGGACCAAGTAAGTTCAACACTACCCATTAGTGTTCAGGTAATCAGAGACAATAAAAATGATGATGATGACAATAAAAGAAATTTAATGATCAATAGAAAATGTTAAAAGTAAGCTATAATTCATAATAGGAACTTACCAGGAAATCAACATCATAAGTGAATATAATCCCTTTTTTCTCTTCAACCTCTTGAGGGGAGTTGGAATTAGCAACTGTGTGTTTTGCATGAGGATCACAGGTTATTAAACGAGTCTTCTCATCCCACTTCCCTTCATATTCATGTTTAACACTGTATTCATCCAGCAACCAAGTAACATCACCACCAGATACCACGGGATCCAAGCTAGAATCAGCAAGGTTATCATTTACTAAGAAAGAAGGGACCCAGAAAACAAAAAAGTTACCTAAATGGTTTAACCTCAAAACCCACAATTCTTGCAGAGTCGGTTTGCAAATCTCTATGAAACTTCACAGTAAATGCCAAATGGTTGTGGATAAAATACTTTTCACCCTTGGTCTGTTCACAATCATTTCAAGTAAGAAAAAGAAAAAACTTGCACATTCACAAGAAAATACCTTAATGCTAATAAATAAAGTATATACCCCGGCAAATTGGCCTTTGAGCCCAACAAAATAGCCAAGCTGATAAACAGTAGGAGATTCCTGATCCAGCCTTCGTGTGGGAACAACCAGCGGAAGATTATCGAGGATCCTGTCACATGCATGAAAGATCCATTAACACAATGCAACTTCAAAGCAGATCAAACAGACAGCAAATATATACTTGATATGAATTAATCCCATACATGTTGACCCGGTACTCATCATTGATCTTCTCTTTAAACTCCTTTGCCGATTTGGCATCAAGTGTAACCTGGCCAACAACATTGCACATTTGCGGTTCTCGCATTTTGAACTGCCACCAAAAAAAGATCAGTCAACTAAAAAAGGTCAATAATCGTGGAATTATTAAGCATGTTTAGCCTCACACGAATATAATACAAACTCACCACATAGGGGGAGTTTTCAATACGATAACCTCGAAGTACTTCCCCAAGATTCTCTGCACTGTCCACTATCTTTTCAGGCCGAGGATAAGGAAGAGAATAATAAGAGTAAGGAAGCTGAGTCTTTGTAGAAGTCAATTTGTTCACTTTCACTTTCAGAATATCACCCTGCATCCAGAGACCCCTCAGAAAAACTTATTCGTGACTATTTTCAAATGATGCTCACACGTGTTGGCACAAGAGAGAAACTCCAAGCACCATAGAGAGAGTCAGGCATTTGTACTTGTTGAATAATGGCAAACATGATAGAACGAGTAATATAGTTAAGACAACATGAATTACTAAGCATGTATCAATGCAGGCATATATTTTCTAATGAATACCCATATCTTGGCACATATAAAGAATCAAGAGCCCCACTTGAGAAAGTCATATGTGTCATAACATTATCAAGTCGGCCACAGTCCAATATTTTATTTGACATTTGACGAATGACCAATGCCATGGACCCAGTAGCATGGTTCAAAATATATGAACTTCTTTTTTTATAAGTAATTGACCCAAGGGGAGGGGAAATATATCAACTTATGAGCACGTCTTGCCATGAAGCCATCTTTTACTTTCTAATATTCTAATTTTCTAGAACACTTCTCAATTTTCTCTTTTCTTTATTCCCATAGAAGTTAATTACAAATTGAATGGATGAATCCCAGACCTTTTCCCCAAAATTCCTCCCACATCTCACAGTAATATGCGTCACACTGCGCGGGGAAAATAGTAGTTGTGATGACAATAACAAGGAACAACAAAAAATAAACTATGGCAACTTTTTTTTTTATTGAGGGTCAATTAAGAGAACTTACATAATGAAATAAAGCTAATATGGTGAATTCAAAGCTTCATGCTATCTTCTATTACTTAGATATAGTGAGTAGATAGATAGTAACTGTGATAGCTGGAAAGTTATGAGCCATAAAGATAAACTACTGGTTAATCCCTACACATGATAAGTTCATTGTACTTATTTGCCACAATTTTCACTTAAAAGCTATAAAAGAATGTTAGAATGTCATAATTACTCAAATCTTTAAAGAATTTCTTCTTCTTTTTTCAAAAAAAAAAAAGTATCTATTCAAAGAGCTCCAAATTCTATCCTATATGCTCTTGCATTCACAATAATCCGCAGATCATCCTCTACCACCATCAATAATCCGCTCACTTATGCCAAGACCTCTAATTGAAAAATTCCGTCAAAGTTCTTACAACCTCAAACGCACTGAACTGGAAATGACAAAACTACTTCCACAAACCAAACACCAAACCAATTAAACCAAACCAAACAGCAGGCTTTCGAAGAAAAAGTAACCACTTCCATCTCCTTTCTGTACGTCTAACACTACCACTACTCGGGTCCTCATTATTTCCTAAGACTCATCCATATGGAGAAGGGGCGCATCCAAGACTATCTAATTACGAGATATTATGTGGATGCAGAGCTGTACGCAACATGGGTGAAGGAAAATGATGAGAAAGTTGTTTGTACGGCGTGCCGGAAACCGATATTTGGTGCCTCTTTTTATTACAGTGGTATGTACTTTCACATATCATGCCTTAATCTACCCACAAATCACAAAGCCCTTTTGTTACACTTCGGCTACCCGGGGCATCGTCACTTCATCTTCACAGAAGAAGTGAAAAATGATGGCAAGGAGGACGTTAACGTTGTTTGCTTCGGGTGTGAGAAGCCAGCATTTGGTCCTGGATATAAATGCTCCACCTCTTAATGTAATTTGCTCCTCCATCAATCATGCGCCAAGCTGCCTTCCTAGATACAACTACACCCATTCCACCCAAACCACGCCCTTGTTCTTGAAGAGCCAAAGCAAAAACTTTGTAATGCTTGCGGTAAAAACTGCAATGCATATCCTTTCTACCGTTGCAATGAGTGCAATTTCAATCTTCATTTCACATGTGCTTCTCGCTCACACATTAATAATTCTGACGATTGCCAACATGCATTCAACTCCTTTTTCAAGCGGAACCAATTCACTTGTGAAGCTTGTGGTGAGGAAGGCAAGGAGTTTGCCTCCCTATATAGTATATGTCAACTCTTGATTCACACCAAATGTACTGGATTTTCACGCATCATCAGAATTACAAGTCATGATCACTCCCTCACTCTCACATATTCTCTTCGCCAAGTCAAAGAGCACAACAATCTTTTTTGTAAACTCTGTTATCAAAAGGTGAAGGCTGAATATGTAGCCTATTATTGTCAGGAATGCAGTTATATGGCCCACTTAGCATGTGCATTTAAATATGAAAAATGTGTACGTCTTACGTGGCTGTCTGAGGAATCTGTTGATTTAACAACTAATGATGTTAAGGATGTTGAAGGGGCTGGGAAGATACGACATTTTAGCCATCAACATGATTTAATTCTTAGCAACGAGGAGCTCACAAAGGATGAGCTTTGTGATGGTTGTATAGGACTAATCTTCACCCCATTTTACAGTTGTACAAAATGCAATTTTTTTTCTCCACAGTAAATGTGATCAACTACCAAAAAATAAGCAGCATCCACTTCATCCACACCGGCTCACCCTCAATTCATGGTCATTTTATAATCTTGGATTGTCCTCCTGTAAGGCTTGTCAACGTCTCAGCAATGGCTTCGCCTATAGTTGTAGGACATGTGAATTTGACCTTGACCTTCAATGTTGTTAAATTCCGGAAACCCTAAAACATAAAGGTCACCAACACTCTCTCTTTCTTGCTGTTAATTCTAATAGAAGATGTCATGTTTGCAATTGCACTTCTAAAGAGAAACCTGGAGTGTTTGTATGCACTAATTGTGATTTTGCCTTGGGTTTCGAATGTGCAACTCTTCCGCTCGTAGCTAGGCACAAAGACGATGATCATCTTCTTATGCTCACCTACAGTGCTGAAGCTCATTACGAAGAATACTATCGTCTAATTTGCGAAGAGAAAAGAGATCACAAACAATGGTTCTATTATTGTGCAGAATGCGACTTTCCTGCTCATTCCCAATGCGTTTTAGGAAAATATCAATACATTAAGTTTGGAATTACTTTCACATCCAAAAGTAAGCACCAGCACACTCTCATTTTTGTCCCAAAGACTAAGTCGTCTCCTTCATATAATGCTTGTGGTGAGACTTTCGATGGCTTGGCCCTAGAATGCACTCGATGCAAATTCAATGTCCACCGCTCTAATAGGTGTCTTGCAAAAATAACTAAAAACTCGCCTTGAAGTGATGATTGGAGAAAGTCAGCTTTGGAGATTTCGAAGTTTACTAGCTATCATGGAAGTTTTTTCTCTCTTGAGAAGTTTAGTTATATCTTTAATTAATTATCTAAGTTCATGAAAAAAGAATTTGGTCAAGAAGTTGTCAATATGTATTGTATATTGTGTTTATGCCCATATTTATAGAGTTTGCCGATGCATGATACTTAATGAAAATGGTGTTTCTCTTTAAGGGTTTTTTTTTTTTTAAAAAAAAAATATATATATATATATATATATAGAACCCCAGTCCCTATGTTATAACTGGATATTTTTCTATATCATGCCATTCAAAAAACAAAATTATGGACTATTGCATATGAAGCCGAGGTTGCCCTTGTAATATTATTCATCAATCTTTACGAAATACGAATGGTTACTTTTGATTTTGACCTATGTTGAAAAAACAAAGCCAATCGGTTGCCTTTTAATGGCTTGATGTGGGTCTTTCAGTCGTGGACTAACCCAGGGTTCGTCGTGGAGTCCAATGAATTTTCATTTTCTTTTTTTAAATTTAATTTAAAAAAATAGAGTGTTTTAGTCTTTTTGTCATCTTCCATTAAGATTTAACAGAAAATTTTAACGAATAAATGAAATTAAACGAGGATAAAAATGAGATATTCACATTATAAATTTTGATAATTTAATATTAACATTGCAAAAGGCGTGACATATCTCAGTCAAAGACAAGCGAGTCAAGTTTCTCTCTCTTAAAATGCCTAAATTTTTTAAAATTCAGGTTGATAATGTCCATCGGGTGCCTCCCGGAGATCCCTTGATACACATCCTCTTAAGACTGGACTATATGGTGTCTAACCTTTTATGATAATCCCTCACAAGCTCTTGAGCAAGAAAGTGGCTAGGCTAGTGTAGGAGCTTTGTTCCCCATTCATTTGAAAAATGGTCTCACAGATTTGTTCCCTTGTAACTGCTCTACACATATCAGAAGATAATGCAGTAGGGACTTTTTTCTTAATCAAATGCTCCACACACTTGTTTTTCAACTCATCAAACTGCAGAAAAGATGAACCAAGTAATTTCTTATATATATTAAGTTTCTGCCACATACTTAATCTGCTCTACCTCTTCCACCTTCTCCCCATTATCCTTCCAAAGATGCTTAATGAAGCTTTTTGAATTTCTAACTTTGAAAATCCGGTGAAAATAAGCAGAGTTTTGATGCCCCAAGTTGCGCCAATTATTTCCTGACTTTTGTTTCAAAAAAATTTCTTCAGCTTCACTCAGAGAAACATTCTCATGTAAGAATTCCCGCTTTATTCTTTAACTTCTCAGTGGAATGGGCCCTTTCGAGGCCCACAAGGCCAATTCTGATTGGATTACAACTATGACCCAGGAGAATGAGAGACTACTATAATGGGCCATTTGGAGGCCCACAGATCTAAAAAAATCTACAATTGTTGGGCCATATATGGCGCCCCCATAACTCTGTCCAACTTCTCTCCTATTATTTCAAGTGAAGAAACAAATAATCTCTAATCTCCACCTTATGCACACAATGAAATCAATAATTATCAAATTGTTTAGGGTATTTGGTTTCAATTGCTACAGGGTACTGATATAGGTTGTCAATTTTGGATCAAATTTCGGTCACAAATAGTGTGTAGAATAGTGATATGATTGAGATTTTTTGTATTTATATAAACACGCTCTCTCTATTGTTTTAGCTACATTAACACCCCTTCAATTTTTTGGGTTAACTGCTCTTGTTTCATGAATGAAGTAGTGGCAGGTTGAATTCTTGTTTCTAATCATGATTCGTTTACAATTTCTAAGGATTTACATCATCAGTGGTTATTCTTACTCTGTATTTCAATATCTTGTTTTTCAAAGTGTCAGTCAAGTAAAAATAAATTTTGCAAACTTAAAAATTTATATATATATATATATTTTGATGGAACAAGGGAGTGAGAATGTTGCCAACAAAACTAGTTATAGCGGCTTGTAACCGTGAGTTGTTTTCATTCATGATCTAGTGTAGTCGGTATGAGTCCAATTAACTTGGTATTTCAGTTGAGTCCATGTATTATTCAAGTTGTAGAATACCAAAGATAAGGGCATGCAATCTGTCAAATTGCACCAAAAGTTGTTGTGTAGGAGCATTTGTTCCCTCCAATTTTATTGCTTATTTAGAAGTTTGTCTACGTAGTCAAATTGAGTTAAAATAAATAAATGAAGCACGGACTATAAAATTAATCTATTAATGTATGGTCAATTTGCTGAAATATCACTTAGAAATAGTACAGAAGGGTATTTGGGTGAAACCAATTTGATAGTTAACATGCATGTCTCACAAACTTTAAAGGCATAATCTTTCTTTTATAATAAACAAACGTCATTGTATCATTAAAAATGAAGAAAAAAAACTGTGATTTTTTTTTTAATTTTTAAAAAACTTAAATAAAATATAAACGAAAATTTGAAAGGTGTTAAAACACCAATACTTATTCAAAAAAAATTAACTTAAAAGAAAAATGATTAATTTTTTATTTAATCAATACTTTATTATTTCCCATATCCGCCTCAATGAATGAGATTAATATGTAAAATATTGATTTGAATTGTGAGGTGAATAAAAAAAAAACAAGGTTGCACTAATTTAATATCTTTACAAAAGTAAAATTTTGTATTGTGAAAAGAAATTAGCAATCAAAATTAGAATATACTTTCACCTTCTCGCAAGATATGTTTATGTACCTTACAAGTTAGAAGTTAGAATTTATCACTAACTTCATACACAACTTAAAATAAAGATAAACGATTTTATGTGATTCGGTTTATAACCTATGTTCAGTCGTTCACAATATAAAGCCCTAAAGGCTATATTGTTGCTCTTATTCACTTGATTATTTACAATACAAATGGGGGAGATGGGGAAATAAAAAATGGTATGAAAGATTAAATCAAATCATAATTGAATGTATTCAAATCTGATTTGATTTTACTATAATGAATTACAATATCATTTGGCACAATATACTCTAGCAACTTTCACACTCTACATATAGACTCAAACTCCGCCTAAATTAATGAGGTTCAATATGTGAAATATTCATTTGAAATATGAAGTGAAATATAAAGACAGGGTTTAATTCATTGAAAATGTGAATTTAAAATCTTAACAAAAGAAAATTTTAGAATTGTGAAAAAAATAAGCAATCAAAATTAGAATATACTTTCCCCTCCCCATAAGATATGTTTTAATAGCTTACAAGTTAAAAGTTAGAATTTATTACTTACTACATATACAAGTTATTTCCTTCTTTTTCTTTTTCTTTTCTTTTTCTTTTTCTTTTTCTGGTATATTTTTGTAGCTTACAAGTAAGAAGTTAGAATTTATTACCTGCTTCATATACAAGTTATTTCTTTCTTTTTCTTTTTCTTTTTTCTTTTTTCTCATATGTTTTTGTAGCTTACAAGGTAGAAGTTAGAATTTATTACTTGCTGCATATACAAGTTATTTCTTTCTTTTTCTCTTTCTTTTTCTTCTTGAGAGGGTCATGCAACTCTTTTGCTTTTCTTTTCTTTTTTTCTTTTTTTTGTCACATGGGAAGTTTGTAATTTGGGCAATGCAAATCTTTTGCTTTTAAGTCAAAGAGGTGAAAGAATATATGCCTCAACACAAAAGATTGAATTTGTTTGGATCATATTCATATTATACCAAGCTAGCTTTTATTCATATAATTTTTTTTTCAAAGTCGAAACTTTAACATCTCATGTCTATGTGTTGAGTATGTTGATACCATTACAAATAGCATGAACGAATTGATTTTGGAGTTATATTGTACAACTAGGTCTCATAGATTAATATGGACAAAAATGTTTAGAGATTTAGTTTTCACATGCATATTCGGGAACAACTGAATATTCCTTTCGTTGGAAAAATTTCCAAGCAAGAGAATGGTCGTTGATTTTTTTGACGGATCAATTTTTTTTTTTTATCAAATTGGGTTGAAAAAACAAGTCTATTAAACTAACATTTGTCCATTGAGCATATGTTTCTCACATGCACTGTAAGAATTATATGTGATTCTAAAAATGCATGTGAGTGCAGTTTATTAACTTAGACTAACATTTTAGATGTTATAGATATTTGACACTATTTTAAATGAGTTGAAGGATATTTTCTCTTGATTGGTTTGGAAGAAATTTCTGTCCAAAATATAACTATACTACTCATCGTTTTATTTTATGATATATATCTATATTTATATTCACATAAGTCAAATTACATTGTCGTTCTTTTCACATGGCCTACTTGCAAAAATTAATCTTATGCATGTAGAGAATTTGCAATTCATAGGCTATGTTGGAAACTATACGGATTAGATTTTATTCATTTCAAGTGTAATAGAGAGAGTCAAAATGGAGAGGATCCATTTTATGATTTAATTTGGATTAAATTTCACATATTTAATGGTATATATAATGCCACGTAACACTATGTACACCGTTATATGCAACAAAACAAAATCTTAATATTAATATCGATCCTCTCTATTTTACGTCATTTAAATTTTAAATGACATGACATTATGTATACCATATGACACTATATATACCATTAGATGCAATAAAACAAAATCTTGATGGTAAAATAGATTTCTCATTCTATGTTTATCTCTTTTATTTCAGTCAAGTTGAGTTGAGTCCATGAATTTTAGTTGAGTCCAATCCATTATATTTAAGTCATGATTTTAAGTTGAAAGTCTAATATTGTCAGTCATGAGCTCTTTTTATTTTTAGATGCGATGAAACAAGTAGAGATTAACAAGAACAAGAAAAATTATAGGGAAACAAGAAAACAAATACAAATGATCTGACCGACAAGTAGAGGACACTATTCTGAACAACATTAAAAAAAAAAAAAAAAAAAAAAAACAGCACAAATCCTTTTCACAACTAGAGATATTTGTCTTGATGGAACAAGCGAGTGTGATTAATACTACCAATTGAGAAATTAACACTTATTCTAAAAATTTAAGTTAATAAAAAGAAGTAAATTAATCAATACTTTAATACTCTTCCTCACGTGTGGACTCAAATTCTCTTTTAATAAGTGAAGCCCAACATGAGGTATAATATTATTTAACTAAAATGATGGTTAAATTGTGGAGTTAGGATTTAAACTCATGTCATCTGGTTCTAATACTATGTTAAATCAATATTTGTCCTAAAAACTTAATTTAATAAGAAGATGTAAATTTAATCATTTAATCAAATACATTAATACTAATACCAATTAACTTGGTATTTTAGTTGAGTCCATATATATATTGTTAAAGTTGCATAATATCAATAAAAGGCAACCTGTCAAATTGCAACAAAAGTTGCTGCAAATAGGATTGGTCTCTCAAAGTGGCCAGTTTTATTGCTTATTTATTAGTTATTCTAAGTAGTAATAGAATAATATGTAGTAATTGATGTCAAATTCAGTTCAAGAAACCAATAAAAAGAATGATATGTTTAATATATTAATCTATATATGGTGAATCTGCTGAAATATCAGTAAGAAATGTAGTACAGAATAATATTAATTTGTATGAAACCAATTTGATAGTTATATATATATATATATATATATATATATATATATATATATATATATCTCGCAAACTTTAAAGGCGTATTCTTTCCCTCGTAATAAACAAACGTCATTGTATGATGTATCACACAAAATAAAAATAAAACCGAGAAATTAAAAATAGAAGTTGAAGAAAATAAAAAATAAAAAATAAAACTTGAAAGGTGTTAAATTACCGATTATTCAAAAAATTGAAGCTAAAAGAAAATAATGATTTTTTTTTTTGTTTTTTAGTTAATACTTTAACTCTCTTTCATTTGCAATGTGAGGTAAAATATTACAAGAAAAAAAATATATTGTGAATTTAATAAGCAATCAAAATTTAATATAAGAGGAAAACTTCACTTAATCCCCTAAACTTTCATCACATTTATAATTATCCTCGTAAATTTTAAAAACTCTCAATTTAGTGTATCCATATTTCAATTTTATTTTTATTTTTTTTCAATTTTACCAATACGTTAGGATTTTCTGTTAAATCCTAATGGAGGGGTGTTAAAATTCTCAAAATACCCCTCCCTTTTTTTTAGAAATTAAAAAAAAAAATGCCTAAATCTTTGAAAAAAATATCTAATATTAATATTTTTTTCCTAAAAAAAAAAGAAAAAACACATAGGTAAACCGGAAAGAAGGTACTTAGTTTGCACAAAATAGTGGATTTGAGTGGGCCATGCAAATGTTCCACTTTATTCACATGGAATGGAATTGGGGGCAATGCAAATCTATTCTTGCGTTAATTGTAGGCAAGTGAACGCCAAAGGTTATTATTCCAAAGTAGAAACAAATGAATAAATATTGAATGGAGCAATTGAATTCCCTCGGGCCTCCACTACTACAACACCACCAAACCAAACCAAACCAAACAGCAGGCTTTCCGATTCCAAGAAATAATACTAATAACCACTTCCATCTTCAAATCTATACTACTACCTACTACTACTACTACTACTCGAATCCTCATTATTATTTCCTAATTTGACTCGATCATCCATATATATATATATATATATATGGAGACGAACCGCATGCGCATCATCCAAGATTGGCTAGAAGAGAGATATTTTTGGGAAGCAGGGCTGTGGGCAACACGGGTGGAGGAAAATGAGAAATATGTTTGTAGCACGTGCCGGAAACCAATAGTGGGTGCCGCTTTTTATTACGTGCCTACAGAAATGAGCTTTCACATATCATGCCTCAATGTACCCACAAGTCACAAAGCCCTTTTGTTACACTTCGGCTACCGAGGGCATGATCCCTTCATCTTCACAGAAGAAGTGAAAAATGATGGCAAGGAGGATGTTAACGTTGTTTGCTTCGGCTGTGAGAAGCCAGTATCTGGTGCCGGATACAAATGCTCCACCTCCCAATGCAATTTACTCTTGCATAAATCATGCCTTGAGCTGCCTCCCCAAATACAACAACACCCCTTCCACCACCCAAACCACACCCTTTCTCTTATGAAGCCACAGAAAAAACTTTGTAATGCTTGCGGTAAAAACTGCAATGCATACCCCTTCTACCGTTGCAGTGAGTGCGATTTCAATCTTCATTTCACATGTGCAACTATCCGCTCGCAAATTAACGATATTGACGATTGCCAACATTCATTCATCTCTCTCTCTAAGCATTTCCAATTCACTTGTGAAGCTTGTGGCGAGGAAGGCAATGAGTTCGCCTCACATTGTAGCATTTGTCAACTCTTGATCCATAGCAAATGTACTGGATTTTCACGCATTATTCAAATTACAAGCCATGATCACTCCCTTACTCTCACCTATTCTCTTCGTCAAGTCAAAGAGTACAACAGTCTTTTTTGTAAACTCTGCTATCAAAAGGTGAAGGTTGAATATGCAGCCTATTATTGTCAGGAATGCAGTTATGTGGTCCACTTGACATGTGCATTTAAATTTGAAAAAGATGTACATCTTACATGGCTGCCTAAGGAATCTATTGATTTAGCAACTAATGTTAAGGAGGTTGAAGAGATTGAGCAGATACAACATTTTAGCCATCAACATGATTTAATTCTTAGCAATGAAGAGCTCGTAGATAATAAGTTTTGTGATAGTTGTAAAGGACTAATCTCCACCCCGTTTTACAGCTGTACACCATGCAATTTCTTTCTCCACAATAGATGTGCTCAGCTACCAAGAAACAAGCGACATCCACTTCATCCACACTCGCTCACCCTCGTCTCAAAGTCATCTTATGATCTTGGATCGTTCTCATGTGGGGCTTGTCGACGTCTCAGCAATGGCTTCTCCTATAGATGTAAAACATGTGATTTCAACTTTGACCTTCAATGTTGTTCAATTCCGGAAACCTTGAAACATGAAAGTCACCAACACTCTCTCTTTCTTGCTGTTAATTCTAATAGAAGATGTCATGTTTGTACTTTCACTTCTTACGACAAACCTTGCGTGTTTGTATGCACTTATTGCGATTTTGCCTTGGGTATCGAATGTGCAACTCTTCCGCTCATAGCTAGGCACAAAGATGACAATCATCTCCTCAAGCTCACCTACAATGCTGAAGCTCGTTGTGAAGAATACTATTGTCTAATTTGCGAAAAAGAAAGAGATCCCAAACAATGGTTCTATTATTGTACCGAATGCGACTTCCCTGCTCATTCTCAATGCGTTTTAGGGAAATATTCATACATTAAGTTTGGAAGTACTTTCACATCTGTATATCATGAGCAACACCCTCTCACTTTTGTTCCAAAGACTGAGTCGTCTCCTCCATGTAATACTTGTGGTAAGACTTTTGATGGTTTGGCCCTAGAATGCACTCAATGCAAATTCAATGTCCACCACTCTCCTTGGTGTGTTTATTGTTGGAGAAAGCCATCGACATAGCCTTAGATTCACTCAAGGCATGAAGATTTCAGAGTTTGCCAACTATCATGGAAATTTATCACTCTCTTGAGAGGTTTAGTTATATCTTTTAATTAATTATCCAAGTTCATGAAAATAGAATTTGGTCAAGAAGTTGTCAAATATGTATTGTATATTGTGTTTACGCATATGGAGTTTGCTGATGCATGATATTAATGAAAATGATGTTTCTCTTACCAAGTTCTCTTTGATTGTGAATGTTGATTTACACCTTTGAATACTTGTGTTTAAGCTAAAGTTCTTTTTTATTGATATTTAGAACTCCAGTCCCAATGTTATTCTCATTTCTGACATAACAGGATCTTTTTCTATATCATGCCCAGCAACATCCTACAGCCACGTAGACAACTACGTGTCCCAGAACAACAACCTTGCAATTCTGCCTCATTAAACCAACACAAACACACCCCACAAAATGCGAGAGAGACACAGAGAGAGGGAGATCATGGCAGGAGGAGACGAGGAGTGGAGGAAAAATGCAGAAACCCACAAAATGAGTCCGGAGGATGTAAAAGCCGCGGGAGTAGAGGGCTCCAAAAGGCCCCCCGGTCACCAACCGGGCGGAGTACTGCACCAGAGGCGCACTTTTCCTTACAGCTATACCACCATGGCCATTGGCGGCCTCCTTATCACTGCTGCCGTCGGATACTTCGTCTTATACGTCAAGAAAAAACCCGAAGCCACCGCCGGAGACGTCGCCAAGGTGGCCGTGGGAGCCGCCAAACCTGAGGACACTCGCCCAACGAAGTAGAGCTAATGGCAGCGTGCGTACGCGTGGGGGTTTTGCTTGTAAAAATGTTTATTTTGTGAACTCTTAATTTGCAGGTTTTTCTTTTTTGGGTATGGAGAATGATGGACCAAATGCCTACTTGTTCCGTACTCTGGATATGATCTGATTATATGTATTTGAATTTGATTACAATAGTAGCCACTTTTAGAATAATTTTCAAGTAAATCCCTTGGGAACTATGATGGAATTGGTGAAAACTTAAACTTATAATTTTTTTTTTCCTCCTTCACTGCACCGCCACCATTTTTTTTTGTTTTTCAGATCTTTTTTTAAAAAAAAATCAACCAAGTCGAACCCAATTCTGATATTTCGAGCCAATTTCCTTCTGTTCTGGACTCTTATCGGAGCCGATATCCACTATTATTGAGAAGGATAAAGATTTCTACTAACAATTCTCTTATGGACCCTACTTGCCTGGCTCTTAGCCCAATATAATTCATCCCCACAATTAAAGATTAGCAATTCAAACCAGCAATTTCCTGGAGATTTGAATCGGAGAAGGAAAAAGCAGCCAAGTCGATCGACACCAAGACCTTACTATTGAAATTGTATCATCACACTTTCATCAATAGTTGACACCACTTGCTGGAATCTATGCACTTGGCTATTATTTGTAGTGGATGCTGAGATTTTGAATAGGGTAGCAGCAGCTCAACTCAATCCAATCTCTAGTTTTGGGGATCATGAATTAGATTGGGCTCTTTGCCATCCTCCAAGACCTAAGATCAAATCATGTTCACTACAACGGGGGAATGGAGGTTCAACTTATATCATGTTTACAGATTGAATCCCTTGGGAGAGTTTTGTGAGAATGGAGAAGGATACCATCAATTGTGTTCAAATTATGTCGATTGATTTTTTGTTTTAATTTATTGCACTGTAATGACTGTTTTTGGGATTTTTTTTGGAGTTGCCCACTCCCCTCTTCTTGTAGTTTTATTTTAGGGAAAATTACAGTTTACCATCTTAAAGTTGACAGCGTTTTTCAATTCGAACACTAAAGTTTCAATTTTTGCAACCCACCCCCACAAAGTTTCAATTTTTTTCAATTCAATCAATATTATCCCAAAATTCCCATATTACCCTAATTTTTATTTTTTTATTTTTATTTTTTATGAAAAAATAAATAAATTTGGATTTGCAAAAATGGCCAAATGGCCAAAGGGGTGACTACGACCACCCCAAACTTTTTTAAAATTTTTTTATTAAAAATAAAAAAAATAAAAATTATGGGCAATATGAGAAATTTTGGGTATAATTGGTCAAATTGCAAAAATTTAAAACTTTGGAGGGATGAATTGCAAAAATTGAAACTTTGGTGTTCGAATTGAAAAATGCTGTCAACTTTAGGGGGTAAACTGCAATGATTATCTTGCTCAAAATATATATATATATATATATATATATATATATATATATATATACACACACCCCAAGAACATATATGTAGTCGTCACACTCCACAATTGTATTCATCTAACTTTTATTCATTTCTAGACTGAAAATCAGTCCAAAGACCAACCCATACTATCTTCAAGAACAGAATGACAAAAGTTGAAATTACCCTAGCCCTAAATTCTATGTAACACAGTAACAAGATCACCTAAACATCCTTATGGATCATTCAACATAAGTAAACAAAATAGGTTGCCTAGGTGTATTTCATTGTAAGCTTATTAATTGCTACCAAATGCTCCGGAATTTACCACTCACCCTGCAAGGTTACCTTCCCGCGTTTCTCTGCTTTGGACTTGTTTTTCTGGTTAAAAGATTTTGCTCGCCAATCTTCTGGGATGCGCAGCAGGACTACCAAGAAAAAACAGCAAATATATAATGTCAATCTTACTCAAAATCTACACGAGTCCGGCTACCAAAAAGAAGAACAAAAAATTCTAGGTGAATCTTCTTTGAGAATTAAACAGATAAAAGCTACTGTAACAGCCAAGTCATGCCCTTCCTTCTCACAATTCAAAATTGAGTACAGTGTTACATCTGAAAGGGATAATGGTACCTTAATTGTAAAGTTTACAAAGATAAGTTTTTTTGCAGCCTTTTAAAGAAAATGACCATCGAACAAACCTGATCACACTTATTAGTCAATCTTCACTGATGAGTAGATGAGCCTTGTGAACCAAAAGCATGCGTAAAATCCGATGGTGCCAGTTAGAACAAAAAATGCATATGAGGCAATTAGCATGTATCCAAAGTAAAATATCGCTGAGACCAGCTTTGTGATTTCAAGCTTAGTGAAGAAGTAGAATGTTGCATAGAGGAAAAGGTACAGTGCGGAAGAGCCTGATGTAAGGTAAGACCTCCACCACCACAGATAGTCCTCGCTGCACAGTTGGAAGTAGCAGAGCACGACGGTTATTTCGGCGCACGTGACCACGAGGATGACGAAGACCAAGAAGAGAAAACCAAAGATGTAGTAGAACTGATTCAGCCAGATTGAGGTAAGGATGAAGAAAAGTTCGATGAAAACTGCCCCAAATGGGAGTATTCCTCCAATCAGAATCGAAAATGATGGGTTCATATACCAGGCCTGCTCAGGAATCTGCCTTGGGATTTTATTTGTCTTCACGGGATCCTCGATTGCTGGTTTCTTGAACCCAACATAGCCACCTACAAACACAAGTGGGACTGAAATCCCAAACCATAAGAAGATCAGAGCAAACATAGTACCAAATGGCACAGCCCCAGATGATTTCTGTCCCCATATGAGAGCATTTAAGACAAAGAAAATGGCAGAGACGATCGCTGGGAACATCACTGCAGTCCTGAAAGCAATTCTCTTCCATTCTGTTCCTTTAAACATCTTGTATAAACGGGCAGAGGTGTAACCAGCAAAAAGGCCCATGAAGACCCAAAGCAAGAGCATGGCTGTCATGAGACCACCCCGGTTAGACGGGGAAAGGAAGCCAAGGATGGCAAAGATCATAGTTACCACTATCATCCCCAAAAACTGAACACCAGTTCCAACATAGACACAGAGCAAGTCTGAATTATTTGGGGGCCTGAAGACATCCCCATGCACGAGCTTCCATCCTGTCTCTTCTTGGGCTTCTTCTTGGGTCTCAAGTTCATTGTACTTGGAGATGTCACGGTAAAGTGTTCGTAGCATTATCATTGCCACCATGCCCGAGAGAAAGAGAACAATCATCAAAGAATTGACAATTGAGAACCAGTGAATCTGGTCATCGCTCATTAGAAGATAGGCATCCCATCTAGATGCCCACTTCACATCACTCTCCTGAAAGGAAGAGATGAGAGAGAACATTATAAATAATGATAGCACCCCAGTCATAAAAGGACCAAGTAAGTTCAACACTACCCATTAGTGTTCAGCTAATCAGAGACGATAAAAATGATGATGATGACAATAAAAGAAATTTAATGATCAATAGAAAATGTTAAAAGTAAGCTATAATTCATAATAGGAAATTACCAGGAAATCAACATCATAAGTGAATATAATCTCTTTTTTCTCTTCAACCTCTTGAGGGGAGTTGGAATTAGCAACTGTGTGTTTTGCATGAGGATCACAGGTTATTAAACGAGTCTTCTCATCCCACTTCCCTTCATATTCATGTTTAACACTGTATTCATCCAGCAACCAAGTAACATCACCACCAGATACTACGGGATCCAAGAATCAGCAAGGTTATCATTTAGTAAGAAAGAAGGGACCCAGAAAACAAAAAAGTTACCTAAATGGTTTAACCTCAAAACCCACAATTCTTGCAGAGTCGGTTTGCAAATCTCTATGAAACTTCACAGTAAATGCCAAATGGTTGTGGATAAAATATTTTTCACCCTTGGTCTGTTCACAATCATTTAAAGTAAGCAAAAGAAAAAACTTGCACATTCACAAGAAAACACCTTAATGCTAATAAATAAAGTATATACCCCAGCAAATTGGCCTTTGAGCCCAACAAAATAGCCAAGCTGATAAACAGTAGGAGATTCCTGATCCAGCCTTCGTGTGGGAACAACCAGCGGAAGATTATCGAGGATCCTGTCACATGCATGGAAGATCCATTAACAGAATGCAACTTCAAAGCAGATCAAACAGACAGTAAATATATACTTGATATGAATTAATCCCATACATGTTGACCCGGTACTCATCATTGATCTTCTCTTTAAACTCCTTTGCCGATTTGGCATCAAGTGTAACCCGGCCAACAACATTGCACATTTGCGGTTCTCGCATTTTGAACTGCCACCAAAAAAAGATCAGTCAACTAAAAAAGGTCAATAATCGTGGAATTATTAAGCATGTTTAGCCTCACACAAATATAATAAAAACTCACCACATAGGGGGAGTTTTCAATACGATCACCTCGAAGTACTTCCCCAAGATTCTCTGCACTGTCCACTATCTTTTCAGGCCGAGGATAAGGAAGAGAATAATAAGAGTAAGGAAGCTGAGTCTTTATAGAAGTCAATTTGTTCACTTTCACTTTCAGAATATCACCCTGCATCCAGAGACCCCTCAGAAAAACTTATTCGTGATTATTTTCAAATGATTCTCACACATGTTGGCACAAGAGAGAAACTCCAAGCACCATAGAGAGAGATATAGTTAAGACAACATGAATTACTAAGCATGTATCAATGCAGGCATATATTTTCTAATGAATACCCATATCTTGGCACATATAAAGAATCAAGAGCCCCACTTGAGAAAGTCATATGTGTCATAACATTATCAAGTCGGCCACAGTCCAATATTTTATTTGACATTTGACAAATGACCAATGCCATGGACCCAGTAGCATGGTTCAAAATAGAGTAATGATGGAAAGCACGCCTGGCGTGCATCAACAGTGATGCACGCCAGGCACAAAATTTTTTTTTTTATTATTTTATTATTATTTTATTATTTTTAAAAAAAAAAAAAAAAAAAAAAAAAAAAAAATTTTTGCACTGGCGTGCGTGGGCGTGCCACGCACGCCGCGTGCTTTGCATCATTACTCTTCAAAATATATGAAATTTTTTTTTATAAGTAATTGACCCAAGGAGAGGGGAAATATATCAACTTATGAGCACGTCTTGCCATGAAGCCATCTTTTACTTTCTAATATTCTAATTTTCTGGAACACTTCTCAATTTTCTCTTTTCTTTATTCCCATAGAAGTTAATTACAAATTGAATTGATGAATCCCAGACCTTTTCCCCAAAATTCCTCCCACATCTCACAGTGATATGCGTCACACTGCACGGGGAAAATAGTAGTTGTGATGACAATAACAAGGAACAACAAAAAATAAACTATGGCAACTTTTTTTTTTATTGAGGGTCAATTAAGAGAACTTACATAATGAAATAAAGCTAATATGGTGAATTCAAAGCTTCATGCTATCTTCTATTACTTAGATATAGTGAGTAGATAGATAGTAACTGTGACAGCTGGAAAGTTATGAGCCATAAAGATAAACTACTGGTTAATCCCTACACATGATAAGTTCATTGTACTTATTTGCCACAATTTTCACTTAAAAGCTATAAAAGAATGTTAGAATGTCATAATTACACAAATCTTTAAAGAATTTCTTTTTTCTTTTTTTTTTAAAAAAAAGTATCTATTCAAAGAGCTCCAAATTCTATCCTAAATGCTCTTGCATTCACAATAATCCACAGATCATCCTCTACCACCATCAGTAATCCGCTCAGTTATGCCAAGACCTCTAATTGAAAAATTCCGTCAAAGTTCTTACAACCTCAAACGCACTGAACCGGAAATGACAAAACTACTTCCACAAAGTACGTGTTTGGTTGCCGAGGAAGAGATTTTCTCCCTCTAAATCTCAAAACTCCTAAAATTTTTTAGATCCGGTGATAGAATTACCTCCATTCACCTGAGTCTAACACAATTACAATAAAACTATCTCAATTGAGGTTTCATATGCTCACAATTCAATAAGATTATACAAACCTATGCTTTAAACTTCTACTTTCTTTCCATTTTTCCATTTCTCTGTTTTCTCAGCATCCAAACAAATCCACGACATTTCCCTCTCAGATCCGAGGTATGCATTCAGATCAATCACTTTACACGTGCATATATGAGATGTGTGTGTGTGTGTGTGTGTGTGTGTGTGAGAGAGAGAGAGAGAGAGAGGTGACCTTCTGGAAGTCCTCGGGAGCGACGCCGGGGAGATAGAAGCAGTGGCCGCCATGGATCAGAACCAGAAGGAGCGCAGAGATCGCGAGTGTACGGCCGGCGAAAGATCCCCGAAACGCCATGGCGCTTCGTTTCACAGAGAGAGAGAGGGAGAGAGAAAGAGAGATCTAAGATAGTCTTCGTGGTTGTTTTAAAAGGCAATTAGGGAAGGAATGAGAAGGTAGAGCTAGGACAGGACTAGATCTACTCTCCGGTATGGCTGGGTACGGTGACTTTAGGTTACGGTCTATTTCTGCCACGTCATCATTTAAAAAATAGATATGGTTTTTTTCTCTATGCTCAAGGAATTGAGATTTTCGGCTGCCACGAGGTAGTCAAGCGTCATACATTTTTTTTAAAAAAAAATTGAAGAAGAGAAATATTAAAGGGGAATTCAAATTTGAGATATTAGCACTAAATTTAGGATGATAAAATCCATTTTAAATGATACAATCCTTAAAGGGTTAACCTTCCACCCCTAGGTTTTAGTTTTAAATCTAAAAGTAAGTTTTGAAGCATTAAAAACTAAATATTAACTCATAAAAATTTAACAAAAAAACAAAATCTAGCAGGACTAGGAAGAGAGATTTTTCTACCAATTTTTTTTTTTTTAATAAAGTCACATCAGACTTTGGTAGACACTTGTCTGACTCTTGGCAGCCTAATAGCAGAACTCATGCTCAAGAAATGAAAATTCGGACCCAAAAGGCGAGGGGCTATTAACTGCTCGCTAACCATTATAACCACTAACCACCTTAAAAGTGGTTAGTAAAAATCGTTAACAGCCTTTTTATATAATATATATTTTTATATTTTTATAATTATAATAATAATAATAATATTTATACTTATAATATGAATCATTAAATTACAATTTTTTTTGAGATAATTAAATCACAATTTAAGTATTAATATATTATCACTATAATTTATATGATTATATCACATGATGAATTGATCATTAAATCATATAACCATATAATATGACATGACTCATAAGTCATTGGTAAATTTTATGTTGGGTAGAAGGTGACCTATAAGGATTTTGAAAATTTTATTTGTATGTTGTGTTTAATTCCTTGTTTAAAACATTAGTAAATGTTAATTATTAACAAATTATGAAATGCATTTAAGGACTTTTTTTTAGTACAAGTAAATGTAAACTAATGTAAATTTGTGGTCAAATATTTTAGATTTTTTAATATGGGCTCCTTTTATACTAATTCGGCCCAATTTGATGTATATAGCAAATTTTGATGGTAAAATGACCCCGAAAAGGCAAAAGAATAAAAAATAATAATAATAATAAAAAAGAGGAAAAACTATTAAAGTGAGCCCAAAAAAACCCAACTCTCAAAATTTGCCCAAAAAGCCCAACTTGTAAAAAGCGGTTAGTAGAGGCAGTTATTTATTTATTTAATAACCGCCTAGTTATATCGGTCATGACGAGTGTTTAAGTGGTTATATTTTTATTTTTTTAAGTGGTAGACATAAAAAATTACTTAAAATACATCTCATCAACATATATAACATGAATATAATAAATATATGTGAAGAGTATCATAAATTTATGAGCGTTTACACTCAAGTAGGAAGGTTATTTTAGTTAACCAAAATGCAAATTCGGGCAAAAAGTCAACCAGTTCCGACTACTTCAGCAAAAAATTTGATGAGTTTTTTATTTTTTATTTTTTTAGTTTTTTTATTTTTTTAATTTATAGGGATTTTTTGTCTTATTAAAAAAAATTATGGTCAATTTTGTATTTTTTATTGCCTTAAGGAAAACATTAACAATTTTTTACTAATTTGAAGAGATATTGTCCTAATTAAAAGTTTAAATGAGATACTATCAATTAGAGATCCGGCTTGCATGCGATAGTTTTCACTACCGCATGCATGCGGTTAGTGGAAAACGGTATTGTTTTCCACTAAACCGTACCATTTTGAAAACTAGGTTTAAAAAATAATAATATAAAATTCATTAAAACTAACTTAAAAATTATACAACAATAATAATTAAAAAACTAAAAAAAAGAAAGATTTCAGAGAGAGAGAAGGAGGCGGAGAGCGAGAGAGAGTGAACTGAGAGGCAGAGAGAGGAAGAGGTGGTGCGGTTCCGGCAGGAACTGGCCGGACTTGCAGGCATACTCCGGTGAACCATTGCCGGAGCCCGGAGGCCTCAAAACTCCATTTCAATTGGTATAAATTCTGGGTCCTATTTCATATGGGTATTGAATTTGGGGGTTTCTTTTCTATTGATTTTCTGGATTTAGCTTGAGTTTGTGGATATTCTGTTTGGTTGCTAAGAAAATGTTGGGGAATGGAAAGAAAATGTCGGTTTTGGAAAGATTGTGAGTTTTATTGGGGGTGGTTCGTCCACCTCCATACCGGCCATTTGGTGGCTCCTTTGATTTTGATTTTGATTTTGATTTTTTTTTTTTTTTAACAGAAGAAAAGAAAAGAGAGCAACAAGAAGATGAAGATGATGTGCACCGGAGAAGAAAAGAAATGAACGAGCCGGAGAAGAAGAGGAGGAGCAACAAGAATATGAAGATGATGTGCAATGGAGTTTTTTAGTCCTTTAATATTTTTATTTTTTAAATTATTGATTTTTTAAAATATTAAATGAATTTTATATATTTTTTTTTAAAAAAAATATTTTTTATTACCAAAATGCAGTCGTTTTCCATTGTCGCATGTAAGCCGGATCCATCAATTAGCTGGTAGTTTTGCAATTAGGATATGTGGACTTTTTTTAAATAAAATATAGTAATTAGGAGGGCAACAATTGGATTCCAGACTAAATGAATTGAAAATACTTTGACTTTCAACAAACTCGAGGGAATCAACAACAAAATCAAAATTTCAACTCGAAATGACCTTTTCGACCTTCTAGCCGTTGTTGAAAACTTGAAATGACCTTTTTAGGTCTTTCGGACTAAGCCAAGCCTCGAATCTTTAGATATAGTAAATGTTGCAGATTTAGAAAGAGATGTAAAAATGGATATAGTTAACCCCACAAATTTTCTATGGAGAGAAGTGCTTGGTCTTCATCTTTTATTGAGTTATTGTCTGTTTCCGTATAAGAGATTGACAAATTTACCATTGAATATGAATAACTATATGTGGGTTTCACATATTTAAATAGTAAATTTGTAAAAGAGATAGTAAAATAAATGAATAACACTTCTCATTCTATAAATTGGGCTTATTTTTAAGTACGTGAAAAAAACATGTTGTCCTATTAATACTATTAAAACAAAGCAAGTGAGAAGCACATGCCCATTCTAAAAAATACATCTCACTTTTTTAGAGGCTAAATTGTAAGAATTCATATAACTCGGTTTATAAAAAATTTATGTCCAATAGTAAAATGTTGTGGATTCGGTTTAGTCCTGGTTCTGATTCCCAAGCCAAACTTAATTGTTGTTTTAGTATAATGCATTATTCAAATTAATAAAAGTTCATCCCTTTTTTTTTAAGCCCAAATGATATATTCATGATGATTAAGAGCCTATTTGAGATTTTGTTTGAGAAATAGAACTTTTAAGTCAAAGAGAGCTTTTGGACAAAAGCTTCATTTTAAAACTTTTGCCAAAAGTACATTTTTAATATTTTTAGGCTTTTTGGACTCTTAAAAGCGCTTTTAATTTTTTTTACTAAATGAGTATTTTTTTTTCTCCTTCTAACGGACTTTTTGAGTGTTCAAAACACTTTTAGGACTATCAAATGCAATCTCAAACAGGCCATAAGTGATATTTAGAAATTTGATTTCACTTTTTGGTATTTAAAAAATAAATTTCGGGTGAAAAAACAGCTTAAACTGAAATAAGTTTTTAATGATCTATCCCAAATTTTGATTTTTGAACATTTTATTTGACAAAAAAAAAAAAAAATTGTAAAAAATAAAATGTAATGTTTTTTACTGAAATTACTTGTTAAGTTCCAAAATCATCTATCAAATATGTTCATTTATCTATTAAAAGATGTATACACAAAAGCTTTTGTAGATTTATTGCTACATTTTTTAGTCTACAAAATAAATAAATTATAAATCAATTAGTAATCTCGCAATTGGTCCCCAAGGGATAGCTCAATCAGCTATAAACCACGCCTCATAAAGTGGAAATTACTAGTTTGATTCCCCCCCCCCCCTCCTTTTGTGCGAACATGTCAAAAAAGAAAAAAAAAAAAAAAAAAAAAAAAAAATCTAGCAATTGTTGTGCGAGTACTAAAAGGCTATCAAATCAGGATTGGGCCGTTGCAAGTTTCATATCCATGAAAGAGCATAAAGCCCAACTCAATATGAGGTGGCCCAAAATTTCTATATTTCAAATGAAATTAAAATATTTAAAAAAGAGTGAAATGAAAATGAGTTACTCTATAACTAATGTCTATTGTGTTGCATATAATAATGTATATGATAACACGTCATTTTAAATTTTTAAACAACATTACAACATATTCACAATATAGCATCATGAAAACGGTTAAATGTAACAAAATAAAATTTTAACCATGAAATGACTCGCCTCTAAGGATAGAACCAAAATTTTAATTGAGAGGGGACAAAATTAAAATAATAATAATATTAAGGTAAACAATTAATTTCTGAAGGGTCGAACTCTAGGAAAAATAAAAAATTTGGAGAGATTAGTGCCCTAAAGCCAAAAGTAATTCCACCCTCCTCGCCTCCGTTTCATTTAAAATAAAAGAGGATCGTATCCCTTCATTAGAATGCCTCCATACGCTCCCAATATGGTTTTTTATTTTATTGGAAAATGTTTGTGGTATTACAATTTTTATGATAATTTTATTTATAAACTTACGTGACAGTTCACTGTCTATAAAGATGAGTGTCACGTGGGCTGTAATATGACAATCCACATTTAGTAGCAGACGTGATAAGTATCATGTGAATTAGCTAGTCAGTGTATAAATGTGTTACATAACCGTTCAAATTTTAGTAACTAATGTCATAAGTGTCTATTAATTCATAAAGATCTTACTTTGTAATCATTATATTTTCTCTCTAACTGTAAATCAAAATAAATGGTACGAACAAAAATATGTACAAAAATGTGCAAATACTATTTTGTTTTTCCCCCTAATTGGCATGTAGCCTTATTTCTGAAGTTTCATTATTATCAGGTTTTTTTTTTTTTTTTTTTTCCAAAATTTTGTGATTAATTCGTTGAAGGAAAACTTTAGTTGAAAAGCCCAAACCCAAAGGAAGAAGGAGGTTGCTTGGGCCGAGCCCCTCGCAAAGGACGTGATGGGCCACAATGTACAGAAAAAATAATAAATATTAGTCTCCTACTCTCCTTTCTTTATTCTGCAAGGACAAATCATTTTTTCTAAGTTAGGTTTGTTTGGCTCGGTGAAAAATGTTTTCGGTTGATTTTTTTTGATTTTTTTTTAAATGGCTTTATATTTGTTTAGAACTCTGAAAATGGTTCAAAAATTATTTATACTGTTTGACCTGTACAGAAAATTTCCAAATATTTCTTATAAACAGTTGCGAAGGAAAGACGGCAAATAGGATTTGCGAAGAAAAAGAGTGTGAGAATAAAAGACCTTCAGAGATGGGATTAAGATCCATTGCAATTGCTTATTTACATTGCTTGCAATTTAGTTAGACAATTGTGAGAAACCCCTTGTGGGGCCCATCTGGTCGAGCAAATGTTTAGGTAGCTTGAGACCTACTTGGGTAAATAAGTCCCCTAAAAGGCCCTCTCACAATTGTCTACCTAAGAATGTGGGAAAACGATGAAAAATGGTTTGCGTATATGAGAAGTGTATTTTACTTTACTTTCTCGTGAAAGTTATTTTTCTTAGTAAACAGAAAACATTTTCTCAAGTCGATCAATATTTTACGCTAAAACAAACAGATCAATAAGAGAAAATTTTTTTTCAATTGCAGTTTCAAGTTCAACATAAAGGAAGCTGAGACCAAAAAAAAATTGAACATAATGGTACCATATTTGCTCGATTGGATGCCCATATTTTTTGTAAACCAAACTTACTCAAAGTCAACTACTCTTTTTAAAAAAAATATTTTACAATTAATCCTTGCACTTTTCCATAAAACCTCGGCAAGTATGCAACAATTCGGTTGAAGTATCCTTTTCCTTATTCAATTAAAAATAAAAAATAAAAAAATCCGTTGAAGTAAATAACCCGGTCTAATTATCCTTATTTGATCTACCTGCCTCATACACTTTTCTTTTCTTTTCTTTTCTTTTTTGGATAAAAATTAAATAATATGCCTCAAACCAGGTCAATCTTGAACTTTTGTATGCGTTTGAAAGGTTTAAAAATATGTTTAACACTCAAAAAGTTCATTCGAAGAAAAAAATACATGTTTGATAAAAAAAAAATTAAGAACGTTTTTAAGGGTAAAAAAAGTTTAAAAATGACCAAAAAAAAAAAACATTTTTGGTAAAAGCTTAAAAATAAAATTTTTGCCAAAAAAATTTTTTTTGACTTAAAAGTTATATTTCTCAAACACAGTCCCAAACATGTTCTTAGTTTACAACATATTTATGGGTGGAATTTTGAGTTTGGATCCAAAATAAGCCGGCTTCCGAACAATAAAAGTCTCATATTAATTTTGTACTTAACCACGCGAGTTGGCTATCGAAACGGGGCAGTAGGTATCAAGATTCCAAAGAGAAAGGGAGCTATAGGGGGGAAGGGGGCAAAGTTTTGATATGTAGGTGAGTAGTTAGTACAATCATGCCAAGCTTTTGGAGCATAAAACCTGGAGAGCACAAAACCAATTACCAAAAATGTGGAATTTATTCTAAAGAAGACACAAAGAGGTTGGTTGGGCATAAAGGGAGTCATTTGGTCCCCCAACATTGACCTTTTGCCAATGAAAAGCCCATCCACACCCCCAACCATTATAGGATTGGGACCCCCCCATCTTTCCATCATCATTAATTTATGACCCTTTTATTCTCACGCCTAATTTCACCACCGATCTCTCCTATGAAGCCACACATGGTGATAATCATTTGTCTAAGATGTGCCTTTTTGTGAAGCATTACAAAATTAAGAAAATTTAAAAATAAAAAACTATTTTGCTCTTTGGTAAAGCTCCACTTTCCAACAGTTCATCTGCATAGCAATTCTCTTTCTATTATTTATTTATTTATTAAAATGTTTTTGTAACAATTCGGGACAAATGTTAGGTATATCTGCATTATTACTCTAAAAGAGCTAGTTAAGTTGCAATTAGAGCTGCTAAAATCTCACTCATAAAACTCAATATCATATAGTAATGAATCAATGAAAAACTTAATACTCATGAACATGATTATAATTTACCCACTTAATATGACAATGCACCGGTACGCCCACAAGGTTTTAGTAGAAAGTACATAAATTGGTTTTTTGCTTTTTTGGGTCACTGGCATACTCGTTTGATAACACTTTTTTTTTTGTTCTTTTTCTCTTTTGTTTACATTTTTCAAAACAATTTGGCAATTAGGTCTCTGAACTTTAAAAAGTGATATCGATGCCCCACACATTACTATCGCGTGTTAAATTAGACACTTTTACATTTTTCTCTCCAAAATACCCTTGAAGTTATCAGTAAATAAAAATTAAAAAATACATAAGAATAACCACTTGCAAAAAGAATATAAAGGGGCTAATATGAAAAGGGTCACCCACTTTTTGGTTTTTTTAGTTTTTTTTTTAATAATTTTAATTTTGTTCAAATGGTAATTTTAAAATAAATTTAAGGTTATTTTTGAGAAAAAAAAAAATGTAAAACTGTTTGACACTCAATGGTAGTATAAGAGGCATTAATATCACTTTTTAAAGTTTGAAGGTATAAATGCAAAAATAATGATAGTTCAGATGATTAAAGTGTATTTTTTCCAAAACAAAACCAGTAACAAGCAACCAAAAATACAAAACAATTACAAAACAGGCAAAACTGTTTTCACGGTCACAACATAACATTTTTCAAACAAATAAAAAAAGAAAAAAAAAAAACCTTAAAAAACATTAATAAATAGAGCAAAATACTTATAATTTTAGGAAATATTGGCAGCAGAAGTAGTTGACGGGACTATTATGAGGCAGTTGTAATAGATAAAGGGATCGCTTGGCGTCTGAAGATGAAAGGGACATTAATTGGTCTGAGAAACCAAGCACCCATAAAACGATGCGAGTAATGCATGGGCAACTATAGGTCCCCTACTCCTACCCCCACATCTTTTGCTTTGGGACCATGGGGCCAAATTAGGATTTTTTGCAAACCTACGTGTATATACATAAATACATAGATATTAAATTATTTGGCCATTTGGGGATGAAAAATTTTTTATTGACGGGGCCATGATATAGAAAATAATTTTAAAAAAAAAAAAAAAAAATTGGGACTACCAAAGACTCCTTGATTTTAAAGGTATCCACCCTCAAATGGAGAGGTAAGGATAAGAAGTATAGGTTACCATGAACACATCTACTCAACTCTTTTTTTGTATGATAAAGTTGACTACATTTAGCAAAGCTTGTAAAATTTGGATAAAAATAAATAAAATTGGGTGTCTTATAGTGAGATTGTTATATAGTATGTTGAGACATTTTTTTAATCCAGAAACTTGAGTCTTTGAGTTTGGACTCAACTATGTTGTATAAATAACCATTCACACTTGTAACATCTTTCTAACGTCGGGCTCAATATTATTTCACCCGCACGTGTTTACCCTACAATTTTATCAGCATTATGTTCCAAACAAAATCTCCAAACACTTTTCTCTTAGTTTGTTACGGTTAAATTTTGTTTCGAATTTTTATAAGCGAATACTAATATATATCTATTCATAAAACACGTAAGCAATTAAGCCTGAGAAGTGATAGGGAGCTAAACAAATGAACCCATAAAATTTTTCAAACTAATATGACAAACCGTAAGTCGCAGTCAAGGGAGAGAGAATTGCCGCGTCAGTTTGAAAATTTTTCTGGATTCATTTGTTTGGCTCTCTAACACTTCTCACTAAGCCTAATTCTCATTTTCTTTTTTTTTTTTTCTTTTTTTTATTGGTTAATTGGGATAGGCCAATTCACGCTTGGATATTGATTTGGTAAATTTATACAATGTGGTTCTTCGATGTTCGGAGAAACATGTGACTTTGTTTGTTAACTTTTTGTATTCTTTATTTTTCAAAACAAAAATATTAACAAACAATCTAAAACACAAAACATATATTAATTTTTTAAAATTTTTAAATTTTTTATGTTTCATCATAACATTCTTTTAAACCAAACATAAAAAATACCCTCTTAACAAAGAAAAAAAAAATGAACAAACATATATAATTTGCATGGAGGTCTTGGGAATGATGTCCTACATACAGCTTTTGCATTGCTGTTGAGTTGATCTTTTGCAAAGCCATCTTTTTCGTTTGTGGTCCTGTCTTTATATCCCGCACATATGATGTTATGTTTAATGATGGTTTTTGTGGTCCAAGGTGATATAATTGGATAAAACAAGACATCAACCAACCAACCATTATCATTAATTTTGGCCGATTGAGTTATGACTTTGAAGTAAAGTTCCTAGATTTCTCTTCCTTCTTCTTTCTTCTTTCTTCTTTCTTCTTCTTTTTATTATTATTTATTTAATTTTTTCAACCCACCAAATCACCAAGACTGAGTGAGATCTTCAACTTCCTTAATATGGAACCTATTTGGGCAAAGCAACTTTTTTGGCTTGTTTGCTTGTGTTAGAATATATTCTGATATATTTATATGTGATTGACTTATATTTCATAGTATTGGTCAATTTATGTTTTTTTTTTTTTTTTTTTTTTAAATCAATTTAAGTTACTTGTATATATTCAACTATAAATAGAAACCTTTATACTATAAACAAAGTTAATGAGAGTATAATGTATCTGTGTAACCCCGAGTGCTATTCAAAATTCAGAATGATAGATTTTGAATATATTTTGACATTTTGGTTATTTATTTATATATTTTTTTTGGTTTCCTTTCCCTATTTATTTTCTTCTGTTACAATAGGGACATAAATTAGCAGAGAGATAGAGAGAGAGAGAGAGAGAGAGAACAACATACTTTTACACATAAAATGTGAAATCATAAATTCATGCAGTAGAAAATTTATTTGACCATATTTGTTCAAGTTTGCTTTTAATTTGAAGGAAGAATTTTAGAGAGATTTTTTTTTTTAGCCTATGTCCAATAATGCCTTATTAATGGTAGACATATTCAAAGTATATCTCATCCATAAAGAAGAAAAATATATCGTGAAGTAGACTTTAATTGACCTGTCTAACTTGGCAATCTTCGATTAAAAAAAAAAAAAAAAAATTACAGTTCTTTTCATATAATAAATCTCTTGAAAATGGTATTCCCTAGACCTACTTGATATAAACACAGGTTAAGGGAGCATCACAGAGATGGATCTATGGGGGGGACTAAGAGTGGCCCTGGTCCCTCCCCCCACCCCAAATCACAAGAAAATTTTTTTTTTAAGCAAAATAAATAAATAAAGGTATTTTTTTGCTAATTGGTCTATTCCCAAATTAAAAGCTGGATCCGTCTCAAAGAATGGGTAGTATTGAAAATTTTGCTATATATATGAGAAGTGAATAATGATGGGCATGCTAATAGTAAATAGACATTACTACATGTTTATTTGATGTACTACAGAAGTTAATAGAGAACTTTGAAAATAATTATATGCTTTGTTTGAGTGTGTTTTGTTTGATTTTTATTTTTTCTTGAAAAAAAATGTTTTTATGCAACATAAAAGTGAAAACTGTTTTTATAAATGTTTTGTATTTAAATTGTTTGTTTGGAAATTTACATCTAACACAATTGAATCCCACTTGCTTAAGAAGAAGTAGAGATTAAATTGGGGTTTTGTGATATAAATGTGAGATGATTGAGACAATCAACACCAAAAGGAGAGGAGAGAGCACCCCCATGTGAACAAAAGCTTGGTCCCTCATAGATGATGGGTGAAACTAAATTTAAAATTGAAGTACCAACACCTTATGGTGATTTGGTACATCTCATTCATTACACCCATCAACCATATGTATTATTTATCACTAAAATTGGCAATGATGCATACATTATGTCTTATGATTTTGGGGGGATAATCCTATACATAGTCCACTCTATATGTTTTTATAAAGAGGGAAAAGTGGTCAATTTGGCACACTTAATTTGATTGGACAACAATAATAATTGTTCATCACCAATGTATTTATATCATATTAGTTTAATTTTTTAAAATAACTAGTGATTTATTATGATATCAAAGTAAATATCTTGAATTTGAACACTGACTTCACAGATTGCTCATATTTAAATTAAATATTTTACGTTTTGAGCCTCACTTGCTGGTTGAGAGTTTGAGCGATAATTAAATTTACTATTTTCTATAATGAAATAATTGTTGATTTAACAATAATAATGTTACATTTAGGCACATGAAAAAAAAAAAGAGGGAATTCTCTTATCTAACTTTTGGACAACATATTTTAGGATGCTAAATTGAGGATTGAAATTGGTCAAAGTTCGGTCAATTTAGACCCCCTAATGACAAAGTGTCCTAATGGAGTATACGTGTTCGAACAACTCAAAATGTGTGATCCACCCGATCAAGTAAATAAACTTCATCGAAACCCTCTCTCAATTACCTGGCCGAAATTAACCGCAAACCTTTAATTAAAATTTAAAGCATATATATATATATTTGCAATTTGATGTGAGCCACATTGACCAAGTCTACCACAAGAAGAACCTCTTCCAATCAAGTGCCTAGTCTTTGTAGTCTACCCATAGATCCCTGTACAAGTCGCTCCTGGCTATTACAAAAAAAAGAAAAAACAAAGAAGAAGTGGCAAAATTGACACAAGTGGGGCTTGAAAGTCAAGCTCGTTTGACTGACCACTGCAACAGGCTTTAACTTGTTTCAGATGGTATATATAAATAATGCATTTTCATCACTGTAATTTATTTACTAGTTAGCGTTTTTTATTTTTTAAGTTATCATATACATTAGTTAAGATTTTTTTACCGTATATGTTACACATTATTTTTTCAATTCATCTGTTTTGCAAGTTTGGTGAATTAACCCACCATTTCTTTTTTCTTTTTTAAAGTTATCTCCTACTAGAAGTGGCTGATGAGGGTGGCTAACCACTTCAATGGGTGGTCCAGCCGCGCTTTACTTTAATATTCTCTTAAAATTACATGGCAAGATCCAGACGGTTTAAAATCTTAGGAATTGGGAAGACTCAATCTTAGGCTTTGTATTGATTAGAAAATAAATGTTCGTCAGTCCATTATTAATAACTATATATTATTACCGTGTATCTCCATCTTGGACAAAGTAATAAATGTGAGGCAGTCCATTATAAAGGGAAGTGCGCCCATTGAAAGCAGGCCACAAATGAATGACAAAATTACAAATGGGAGCAGCTCTCTGAACTCCATTTAAACACTGGGCATTATTACTCTGCCTTATTAAATAACCAACTACTCCCCGGGCCAAATGTTACCGTTGATGATGTCGGAATTATTGGAAATTTGAGTAAAAATATGGTTAGTATTAGACTAATTATTTTAATTAAAAAAATTTGTAAGCTGTTGCAATACTAATCAAATTTGGCAAGTGCTTTAAAGGAAATTTTTTTTTTTTTTTTTTTTTCGACTTATAATAAGACATGGATGTGAATTTGGAAAAGGATAAAAAATTATATTTAGTACTTAAGTTTTTATCTGATTTGGATTTAACATTCTTCATTTCAAGAATAAAGTCAGTAGGTTTTATCAAAGTTTAAAATTGGTTATTCTATCTTTTTATCGTCAAAATTAATAATTTGTTATTTACAATATGTGTTTTATTGGACACGCCAATGTCTATCTTAACACCACGCCAACGGAATGACGTCTTTTGTTATTGTAGGTTTGCTCTTTAGATTCTTAGATTTTGTATTTCTTTATGTTTTACGCGCAATGATTTTTTTGGGTTTTTAATTTTTATTTTTTATGAATGACTTAACACTTGTTGACGTGTGATTACACTAGAGTATTTATAATGTGTCAAATGAGACTTGTGGCATATGATAAACGGTTAGCTTTGACGGTAAAGTGCTATAGTGACGTATTTTAAAATTGGGCAAAACTTAAAAATTATATACTTAAAATTGAAAATTTAAAAACTAAATTCAAATGAGATGAAAAGTTAGGGGGTAGATATGATTTTTTTTCCTTTGGAATATAATAAGTGATTTGAAAAATGAATAATAGTTAAATAAAATAATACAAATAAACAGTTAAGATAGAGAATAAGACATAAATTAGTGCTCTGAAAAAAAAAATAAAGTAACTAAATTTTTTTTTTTTAAATGAAGGATTAAAAAAAAAAAATTTGATGTCCGATTGTCCGAATGTGAATGTTGCTTGCTTGCTTGCGTCAAAAACTACCGGGTCAGATACAAAAAACGAACCCCTACTAGTCTATGCCTCGGAGAAACAAGTACCGAGGAAGAAATATGCTCGTTCAAAAGTTAAGGCCGCCAACCATATCCAATAATATAATCTATTTTAGCTATTTAATATATATATATATATATATATATATATTTTAGTTAATACCATTTTTAATATTTTTTTTATTCCACCTTTTTTTATTTAAAAAAAAAAGAGATTTTAATGAATTTTTTATTGTTTTGAGAAGGAGAGGAAAAATTAGAGAGAAAAAAATTAAAAAAATTGATTCTAAAAGATCCGCTGATGAGCAAAATGGCTTATAAATAACTAAATTACCTATTATGAATTTGTTGGAGGTGCTCTAAGCACTATCTAAAAAGCATTAATAAATAAAAGATTCATCGTATATTGAACTGATATATCTTTTATTAAAAATGAGTAATGTTATTTAATAAACCGTTATACGATTATCATATAACTTGATGATAATATAACAGTAAAAATCAATTATGAAAACATGACTTAAAAAAATACTAATTTTAAGTACTGCATTATTTCAGTTATATGATAGTTGTATAGTAGTCTACTAAAAAATATTTTTTATTAAAAGTACATGTCCAATTTTAAGGAAAGCTTTGTCAACAATATATATATACACACCAATAACCATTATAGGATATTTAAATTAAATACCAAGTGTTTGGATATGATTTGGTGTTGGAAGTAAATTGGGTTTAGATGCTAGTTTTTAGGTTGTCAAAAGGTGCAAGTTGGAGAAGAAAAAAAGTGTGGGGTTGCTTGGAATGAAACCAATCCCTATATGGATTTGGAGGCAGATAAATAGCTTTGTCGCAACGTTCTTGGTAAGAGTATATTTCTTGTTTTGTTCAAAGCTCCTACAAAGAAAAGGACTCGTCCTTTGTATTTACTTATTAAAACTGAAATTCACAGGGCATCATTTCAGCCACATGATTTGTCAGCACAAAACCCATGTATATTCAATCCTCCATTATGATGAAACCAAAATTCTCAGGGCTTTGTGGTCCAAAATGTGACTAGCCGAGAGAGATCAAATGGTACTGGAAGACGTTGAAAATGGCAAGCATGAAAATACAGGGGAGAGATGGGGGGCAAAAGGGTGAGAGAAGAGAGGGTGGCGTGCTTTAGCGGCAGAGAAAAAGCTCCTTTTAAGAGTGACTCTGACTCTGAGCCACCCTGTGAAACACAGTCCCCTACTTCCTATACACAAACCTCACTACACACTACGCATACACAAGCCCTGTTTTTTCCATTTTCCTTTTTTGTTTTTTTTTTTTTTTGTTTGTGTTACTTTTGTTTGTTGGGTCTTTGGCCTTCTGCAAGATTCAGAGCTAGGAGAGACAACTGTGTCGGAGCCTTAGAGGAGGGTCGAAGGGGCATTGAGATTTGCGCCAAAAGAGAGAAAGGAAGATCTTGAGCGGATCAGGATGATTTAAAGCAAAGGCGGCGACAATTTATGAGCTTTTTAGAGAGAGAGAGAGAGAAAAAGAGGTACTCTGTTCCAGCTATTTTCTCTCTCTGACGCCAATTAATCTCTCTCTCTTACTCTCTCTTTACCAGCGCATTATTTTTTTGTCTCTCTGACGCCATTTTCTTCCTGTGTGTTCTGGAAACCATTTCTCTATTGGGGTTTTCGTGCTCGAAGTTTCTCTCTCGTTTTCTCTTTCTACAAGCGTCATCTACGTCATCATTGAGCCTCGGAGTCAATGGGTAAAGCTCCAAGATCGAGGCGGGGGTATAATGGGAGAGTCTGTCTCGGTCCGGTGTTTGTCACGGTCTAGTGGAAAGCGTGGAGTTCTTAGGTAGAGGAAGTCGCGTAAGAACGCCATTTCTGGACTGGGGGGGTTTTTGGTTCCTTCATCTGGGTTTTTCCCAGAATCCGCCATTTTAGAGAGAGAAAGTTGGGGGTTGGGTGTGGGCAGCTTCGCTGGAAACAGAGAGGTTGGTTTTGTGTGATTTGGGGCACTTCCGAGAGGTATTTTGGGGTGGGCAAAATGAAGTTTATGAAATTGGGTTCGAAGCCTGATGCATTTCAAGCGGAAGGGAAAGCTGTCAGGTGAGAGAGTCTTTTCCTTTATTTGTTTTACTTTCATAATATTATAATCCATATATACGTTTTTTTCTGTGCTTTTTTTGTTTGTTTTTGGTTCTCTTTTTTGTTCATATTTAAACGCTAATTGTAATATATTTAAGCATAGCTTTTGTTCCTGAATTTAAGTTTTTTGTTTGTTTGTAGGATTTGTATAATTGATTGTGTTTCTTTGTTATGCTCTGGCAGATTTTAGTGAAAGCATACACTCTGTTTAATTTTGAGATTTATATGTGATACTGTTAAGTGGACATTTCTTATCTTGGTTACAAATTCTCAAATTATTTATGCCTTTCAAAATGGGCAAAAAAGGTCAATACCCTTTCGAAAATTATTTCAGCGAATAAAAGTTGCAGGCAAAAACAGAAAAGGGGGTATTTTTTTATTTTATTTTTTTGTGTAGTGGAATATTATCATTTGAAGGAGAGAGGAAGGGAAGAAGAGGGGTATCTAAGGCCATTCAGGAGGTGGTCCAGCTATTTAACTGTCCTCTTTTAAAGAATTCGTGGTCCTGATATGGTAAAGACATCTGGGGTACCCAAGTTCTTTAATCATCAATTTGTCATTTTCTTTCTCTATACAATGACATTAATTCCACGAAACCATTTATGGTTTCTACCTCCAAAAAAGTTATAAATTCTGATCTTACATGCAGATTTGGATATATTACAGATGCGTCAAACTGGTCAGAGGAAAAGTTGACCAGTGGATGGATGGTTTGACTGTCACTAATCCAGCTCTGTAGCTGCAATAGCATGCCTGATTATGAAATATCATATTCTTGCATGTGCACTTTGTCTAGTTGCATAATGAGATATTGGGTGTAAAAAACAGAGCTGTGTTGGTTAATTCCTTTAATTATGTGACCACATGTTATGAAGCAAGTTGCATGTTTCTTTGACTCTATTGGTGTGTTAACTGTGGGCAATTTCTATTGTAACTGAGGGCAAGTTCTACATATAGAAACAGAGCTTTGCAGAGGGTGATGCAGTTTTAGATAATTAGAAATTTGTAGTGTTCCTGTGCTGATAAAATGAGGTTTCAGACTCTTTGATTCCTATCATACGCAAATGCTGAGAGATACATATGTCATCTGGTCCAGTGTGGTACATATGTCATCTGGTCCAGTGTGGTCTGTGTCTTTTTTTGTTTTTGTTTTTACTTGTTTGCACAAGAGGAGGGAAAGTGGGGAGGGGGATTCGAACTGGTGAACTACACTTCATGAGGCGTGGTCCCCAGCCGATTAGGCTTAGGTCTGTGTCTTGGACGTTAATTTTGGTTAAGATTTTGGATTTTGGACACCGGAGAGTTTTTCTTGACATTCGTGTGTGAACACAAGATAAACCTGTTCATCTATTCAAGCATCGAGCATAATATGTTCTTATCTTTTTTTTTTTTTTTTCCCTGAGCGCAGTATGTCATATGGAACTTAGAAAATAGCTCTTATGTTACCTGCAGGGGCTTGTTATTTGGATTAGGGAGTTTTGGTACTCAACATCCATTTCACTTTCCTTTGACGTTAATTTTGGTTAAGATTTTGGATTTTGGACACCGGAGAGTTTTTCTTGACATTTGTGTGTGAACACAAGATAAACCTGTTCATCTATTCAAGCATCGAGCATAATATGTTCTTATCTTTTCTTTTCTTTTTTTTTTCTTTTTTTCCTGAGCGCAGTATGTCATATGGAACTTAGAAAATAGCTCTTATGTTACCTGCAGGGGCTTGTTATTTGGATTAGGGAGTTTTGGTACTCAACATCCATTTCACTTTCCGTTTAAGACAACTATCTTTGAACTAGGATAAGTTGGATTATCATATATTCAGCAACTGACATTCATTTCACTTTTAAGTTATGCTTTTTAAGAGTGAGAAGTGGTGGAAAATTGTGCTGCACTGTGACTGTAACTGTTAACTCTTTAGATCAAAGCTATCAAATTTTGGTGTGAGAGCTTGGTGAAGTTTACTAATCAATGTTGCTCCCAGCCCTTCTGGTACTGGTGCCTTATATTAGGCTTGTTTTTGGGATTGAAGGTAGGTTCTATGTTCTTAGGAAATAGAAAACATTTCTATTGAGGATGTGTTGCATTACTGTAATGAAGAGTTCGATATCGAGTTTGTAGTTTTTGAGAATGGATGAAAAGAGCTTAGTAAATGTTCATACAACTTGTTGGCACCAGTTATTGAGGTCCATTAAATGAGTCTGAATTGTGGAAAGACTTCAAATCTGTCTATGCTGTTCCATGCAAAAACTAGTTTGAGCTGCTGAGTGGCAATATTATTTATCTTGTTTACTGTTGCAACCCATAACTTTGATTATTGTTGGGTTTACTTGGGTGTTTCAAATGTCTGATCTATTGTTGGTTTATGAAATGATGATGAGTTGTCTCTCTGCACATAATTCACTTTCCATGAGATGGTCATATGCATATAGATTTTCTATTGTACGTTCAACTTTATAGTGACCTCTTTATTGGCTTAGCATATCGTGTCCTACTCACGCAGATATGTGTCATCTGAATTGGCAACGGATGTCATCATCAATGTTGGTGAAGTGAAGTTTTACCTTCACAAGGTATGATACCCTTATGCTTTCCCATCAAGTGAGTTGAATTTTTACATTATTTTGACTGCTTGAAATCTTACGATGTCTTATCATATGGATTGGTCATGCTTTCAAGCTTTGATGACCTAACAATATGCAACACTATTGAGATTTACATTTAGCTAATATTCGAATCATTTTGAGTAAGTGCTAATGCTTTCCTTCATGCATACAAGCATGTGAAGAAAGTGGAACTAGTCCAACTCTGACCCGATGTTAGAAGATGTGTGTATGAATGGCTCTGTTTTACTTTTTTCACAAACTTGACATGTTACTTTTCTATTTTTGAAAAAAGAAAAATAGATTAATAAATAGATCATTTGCAAGGCTGAGGTTGTTAAGGGCTCATGCAAGATCGTCAATTAAAGCATCTATTTCCTACCTCACTCTGGAATATATGACCATTATTGTGAAAGTAGAAACACACCAAAACATCTTTTTATGTATTCCTTTCAGGATCTATTTCATGTTGTGTTTTTAGATGGTGATAAACCATTTTTTTAGTTCAAAATTTATACCAAATGGACAATATCAGACAAATTGCAAAACTAACAGAGCAACAAACATCAATTTTAAAAGACGCTAGTGATATGAGTAGTACTACTGTCAAGAACATGGATCTTAAGTTTCAAACTTCAGATTTTATATTGTTGTCTTGGTTGGTTGAGGTTGTACCATGAAAGGTGATGACGCTGTTTCTTGGACAATCTTTGGTGTTGTAGGTTTTCTGTTCCTAGGTGACTAACAAATAGTTATTGTTTCCTTCTGTATACACTATGTCCAATGAACATGAACCATTACGCTTTGCATGTTTAATGGAGTCAATGAAAAACCTTTTACAATGACTGTTTTTTCCCCCAGCTAGTTGGTTTGGCTGGTTTCTAATACGTTAACTTATGTCTTTGCAGTTCCCTCTCTTGTCCAAGAGCAATTGTCTGCAGAAACTTGTGTTGAAGGCCAATGAGGAGAATGATGACGAAATTCATGTTGTTGATTTTCCTGGTGGGCCAAAAGCCTTTGAAATTTGTGCAAAGTTCTGCTATGGAATGACTGTTACTCTCAATGCATATAATGTTGTGGCTGCTCGTTGCGCGGCTGAGTACCTCGAGATGACTGAGGATGTTGATCGAGGAAACCTAATATTTAAAATTGAGGTATTTCTCAACTCGAGTATTTTTCGTAGCTGGAAAGATTCCATTATTGTTCTCCAAACCACCAAATCTCTTCTGCCATGGTCTGAGGATCTGAAGATTGTTGGAAGATGCATAGATTCCATTGCATCTAAAACCTCTGTGGATCCTACGAATATCACTTGGTCCTACACATATAACCGGAAATTAGCAGAACCTGATAGGATCATTGAGGATGGAGTGAAGTTTCCGGAAAAAATGGAATCTGTTCCAAAGGATTGGTGGGTTGAAGACATATGTGAGCTGGAGATCGATCTTTACAAGCGAGTAATGATCACTATCAAATCGAAAGGAAGAATGGATGGTACTGTGATTGGGGAGGCACTGAAAACTTATGCAATTAGATGGTTGCCAGATTCTGTCGACGCATTGGTTTCTGATGCTCATGCCTGGAGGAACAAATCTTTGGTAGAAACAATCGTTTGCTTATTGCCATCTGACAAAGGTTTGGGTTGTTCGTGTAGTTTCTTGCTGAAACTGTTGAAAGTCGCAATTTTAGTTGGAGCAGACGAGTCATCGAGGAAAGATTTGGTGAATAAGATCAGCCTAAAGCTGCATGAAGCTTCTGTAAAAGATTTACTGATCCCAGCTCGGTCTCCCCAAATTACTATATATGATATTGAGTTGGTGCAATGCATTGTGAATCGATTTTTGATGAATGAAAAGTGTAATAGGGATATGGATGTTGAGAAGAATGAGAAGGGGACTGATAATTTTGTCTTGGAACTTGGATCCTTGTTGAATGTTGGTAAACTGATTGATGGATATCTTGCGGAAATTGCACGCGATCGAAACCTCACACTCTCTAGCTTCATTGACTTATCACAGATGATTCCTGAGTCGGGGAGACCAATTCATGATGGATTATACAAGGCTATTGACATCTACCTGAAGGTAGGCTTTCACTATGCTGTGCATTACTGCATGCTAATTTTCTGTATATTCTTATTCTAATAGTTAAGCCCTTGAATCATATGTGCACAAACTGGATTCATTCAAGATGCTTTTGCGTTATCTATAAAGTGGCCTTTTCTCATGTTATATGATACAAGCAGATTACTGAGGAAGCCATCATTTCATAGGCTTCACCAATTCTTAGGACTGACCAGTATATCCTTTAGCATGTAACTGATCCCTCCATGCATCTCAAGTACCCCAATCTTACACATCTTAGGTAATTGCCGGGGTTAATCCCTCTGGATATTAACATTTGGGTTTAAACGTTGGGCCAATGCTCACTGAGGTTTCCTGATTTCAAGTTGAAGAGCAATTCAAACCAACAGTTCCTCTTGTTTATGCTTACTGAGCATTTGCTGTTACTTTTTTATGTTGGTGTTAATTTCTTATGTTCATGTTAATTCAGTACTATTGATACATAACTCATCAAATAAGACAGAATGAAGTCACTATAATACTTTGCTCTCCCTAGGTGAACGTGTACCAGCCAAGTTGTGATTTAGAAGATCCAACCTTTATGGATTTTAACACATTCCTAATCGAAGTTCTGATAGATTATTTTGAGTTCTGATAGATTACTTTGATTACAGGAGCATCCTAGTTTAACAAAAGCTGAAAGGAAGAAGTTATGTGAACTTATGGATGTCAAGAAACTGTCAATGGATTCATCCATGCATGCTGCACAGAATGAGCGCCTCCCACTTCGGGTTGTTGTCCAAGTTCTCTTTTTTGAGCAGGTTAAAGCAACTGCTGGTGTTCGGTCCCTTAGCAACAACAACAATTCTGGCGATGCTTCACGTTCCACGACAAATACAGATGAAGAATGTGAGATGACAATAGCTGAAAATTGCAGGACCCTCAAGAAGCAGATGAGTCAAATGAGGATAAAAGGCAATGAGCCCCGGAAGAACGGGAAATTGGCTAAGAAGAACAGCAAAAACAGCCGAAGCGGCCTGCAGTTGCTGCCATCCCGGTCTAGGCGAATATTTGATAAACTGTGGGCAGTGGGTAAAGGGCACGGAGACAACCGAAGCTCCGAGACATCTGGGAGTTCTCAGAGCCCAACTTCATTGGTTCCTGGAGACACCAAATCCTCAGCTTCAGCTTCAAGACACAGGAGGCATTCCATCTCCTAGAATGGAATTTGGGGATTCATTTAGATCCAAACAAGTGAAGGAGATTTCAAAAAAGTGTAAAAAGTGGTAGGTTTTTGTTATAGCTTATTATGGGTTTCAACTGTTTAGCTGCAAAATATTCTGAAAATGGTGTACTGCAGAAAAAAGAATGAAGAAAAGTAATGAGCCTTTTGGGTTATTCCTAACATGTGTTGGCTCCAAACTGTAAGATTTATCCATCCTATAAAAGTCCATGTAGGTCAAATGGAGTAGGGCTCTTAATGCTTTATTGATGCTTGATGTTCTCCTTGTATGAGATCTTGATTCCTTAAATTAAAGGTAATGATTCAAGATTTTCCTTGAGCTAGCTTAATTTTTCTATAGGCACATCTTTTGGGTTAAGTACATATGCTGAGTTCCCCATTGAAAATAAACCACCATATTTTAGTCAAATAATGCTTGGATACGAAGCAGTTAAGGATAAGATACCAAGCACGAAAAGATTTAAAAATAAAAAAACTGTATGCTTATATATGTAGAATGTGCATGAAATTTGAATGGTATGGGATATATCTTTTAAAGTTAGAAGAAGCTTTTTTTAAAAGAATTTCCTTTATAAGCTCTTTTGTCAAAAATGGATTTTGGCCTTTTATAGAGAAAAGTATTTTTTTGGAGTTTTTACCGAAATGATAACATTTATTGATCTATAGCTCGTATTAGTAAGTAGTAATAACTCTGATAGAGGAAGTTGGAAAGCATGAAACTTAAGAAGAGCTTGTATATTCTCTCATGTCCTCTAGATTCGGGTTCTTATTTTTTTGAACCTTTTAGATTTTTCATTTGGATTAAGGATTCGCGAAAAAACATTTTATGGTGTTTGGCGTGTACGAAAAATTATAATTTTTTATTTTTATTTGGAAAAAAATATAAAATAGTCTTCCAAACTATTAGTCGTTTGTAATATAATCCCTCAATGTTCAAAATGTAATAAAGTAGTCTCACAATGTTTAAAAAAATGTCAAATTGGCCACTTCGTTAGTTAGCACCGTCAAATTGGATGGAAAATGCAATACAACTTCGTTTTTTGAGGTTAAATTACTAAAATGTCATTTTGAGAAAAAAAAAAATCAATTTAAAAAAAGCCGCTCAAAATGAAGCTGTTTGACTTGTAAAAAAAAAAAATAAATTAATTAATTAATTAAAAAACAAATTAACATTAATTAAAAAAAAAAAAAAAGGCCCCCCCACACCCCGCCTAGCCACCCCAGGCTTGTGGGGTGGGCACCCAGCCACCCCCATGGCCTGGGTGTGGCTGGGCGGCCACCCCCATTGGGGGGGGGAGCCTTTTTTTTTTTTTTTTTTTTTTTTTTTTTTTTTTTTAATTTCAAGCCAAACAACGTCGCTTTTGGAGGCATTTTTTAAATTGATTTTTTTTTCTTCAAAAGGGCATTATAGTAACTTAACCTCAAAAAACGACTTCGTATTTCATTTTTCATCCAATTTGACGGTGCTGACTAACGAAGTAGCCAATTTAACATTTTTTGGAACTTCATGGGTCTACTTTATTACATTTTGAACATTGAGGGGTTATATTACAAACGACTAGTAGTTTGGGAGACTATTTTATATTTTTTCCCTCTTTATTTTATATATATTTTCATCTAATCATATTGAACTCTAAATTACGAAAATGTTTCGACTAAGTCTTGGAGATGTCCTAATCGAGTTCCACGGAGACCCGACTAGAACCAGACTAAGACTTGCTCAATACCGGTCCAGGACCTCAATAGAACCCGCCCGAGACATTTTCGTATATATCTATATTCATTACTCTTTGGTAATGGGTTCGAATCTAAATCTTGAACCAAAACAAATGGCACGACTCTTTTACACAATTTTCCAACCTCTCGTCATAAAGGATTTTTTTTTTGGCTTAAGCACTTCCTCCTTTTTTTTAATGGGTTTTCCATTTTAAAATAAAATTAGCAAGGGAAGAACACACAAAAACAAAAAATAAAATAAAATTTAATGGATTTTCCATTCTAACGGAAAGAGTAATTTTTCACGTACTTGAAAGTTGAATCTACCATCAAGAGCTTCACATTAAGAGGCTATAAATAAGCAAGTAGTGGGTAGTTTTCTAATTTAATCTTCTCCATAATGAAACATCACCATTGTAACTTCAGCAAACCCAACAATAAAAAGTAAACAAAGAAACCCTGCTATATGACGTAGTTTGATCTCTACAAACAAAAGTCACATACGCACACTCGAGGGTTTGCTTAACTATATCATAACATATTAACAGTGATACATTTGTTTTATCATAATATCCCTATTAGGGAATATTTATCACATAAATGAAAAATTAATTTAATTGATGAAACAGTTCAAAGTTTAACTTGGTCGCCAATAAGAATACAATCACCAAAAACACCAAACTCAGAAATGAACTTACACAATAACTCTACATCAACAAAATGTTTAAATAAATATTTAAGAAATTTTTTTTAATTACAACACAAGTTTAAGATAACAGAATAAGACTAGCAATACATTACACTAGTTGAAAAGACAAGAAGAGAAATATTACCTTAATGACTAACAACATATATGTTTGTACCTTACATATTGACTCTATAAAAGGTAGAATATGAACTTTTGTCATTAAAGCTTCATACATATTTTAGAAAAAAATCTTGTAATGTTTTATCTGCCAGATTAGTAGTCAACAAGTCGATCAAAATGGTTGCTGTGGTCGCATCTACAGGGAAACCCTTGTCAACCATCATTTGGATATATTTCCCTACACATGAAGTCTCATTATGATGCAAGAACCCTTGGATGATTGTGTTATATGTGATATGGTTAGGTTGACAACCTTTTTCCTCCATTTTCTCAAATAGCTCCCTCGCTTCAGTTAATAGTCCTTCCTTGCAAAGCCCTTTGATCATTATTGTATAAGTCCGAACATTAGCTTGAAAGCCTTCGGTAGAAAGAGTATTAAAGAGTTCTCTTGCAGTTGTAAGTTTCCCAAAATTACACATACCATCAATCAAGATGTTGTAAATCACAATATCAAGGTCTAACTTTTTGTCTTCCATCGCCTGAAACAATGCCATTGCCTCTGGAAAGTGTAGATTCTTACACAGGCCATCTAACAAAATAGCATAAGTTTGGACATCGGGATGTTCGCCACAACCTAGCATCTCCTGGAATAGCTCTAGTGCAGTCTTAGGTCTCCCAACTCGGCAAAACCCGCCTATAAGAGTGGTGTAAGTGACAACATCGGGAATCATACCATTGATAGTCACTTCACGGAAAAGACTCATTGCCTCATCAATTCTTTTGTTTTTACAATATCCATGGATCAATATGTTATAGCTAATAATAGAAGGCGAACAACTCTTTCGAACCATCGTATTAAATACTTTGACAGCTTCATCCATTCTATTTTGCAAACAGTAACCGTCAATCAAAGAACAGTAAGTGACTTCATCAGGCTCTATGCCTCTTTGAATCATCACATCAAAAACTTCATTTGCTTCTTTCAACTTCCCCTCTTTACCAAACGTGTCCACCAATATGTTGAATGTATGCAAATCTGGCATGACTTTCCTATCCACCATCTCATCCAATAGTTTAGTTACTTCCTTCCACTGACTGAAATTGCATAGGCCTTGAATTAAAGAACTGTAAGTGAAAACGTCTGGCTGAATTTCTTTACTTGTCATTTCAGATAAAAAATTCAAAGCCTCGGTTACCAATTTGTCCTTACATAAATTGTCAATGATTGTGTTATACAGCACTACATTAAGTTCAAGATTTCTTTCTTCCATCTTTCTAAACAACCCAATAGCTTCATTGGTCTTACCTATTTTACACAAACAATTCATGATCGTTCCATAGGTAACTGTATTAGGTTTATAGCCTATATTCTCCATTTTGTTAACCAACTTTACAGCTTCAGCAATTTTATCTTGAAGACAGAGCCCCTTGACAAGAGTGTTTAGAATTATACAGTCCGGTTGAAAACCAAGTTTGAAAATTCTTGCTAAGATAGAGAAGCCAAAATCCACCCGGTTCAAATGACATAAGCAATTAATCAAAACACTTAGAACATAAACATTGGGAGCAATTCCTGACTGTTCCATTTCTTTAATAAGAGTAATAACAGTTGAGTGATGCTTCATTCTTGCGATTGCACCCAGCAATTGATTAAAATCCACAATGGAAGGCAAAGGGTGCATGTGAAGCATTCTATCAAACACGCCTAAGGCATCATCAAGATTCCTAAAGCTACGAGATTTGCATCGATCCCTCACAGATTTCAAGAACTGATTGGAGCTTTCCACAGTATCTCTACCACTATTGGTAGTTTTAGCAGAAGTAGAACTAAAACAGCGATAATAATAATAAAAATTTAGAGGATGGAAAGAAAGCCTAACATGAGAATAATGATTGAAGAAGAAAGCGAGAGAGTACGTAGACTTAGAAGTCGTACCCATTGCCTGAGGAAGAAAAGTTGAAGCCGATCTGATGTACAAATGGCTCGATCTGCTAAAGAGAAATAAGCAGATTTGATGCTCAACAGAAATTCCGCTTTCACAATGTGCCGAAACGTTCTGAAGATGGGAGAGGGGTCAGGCTTCGTATACACCGCTTTCACAATGCGACGTCGTTCTGTCAGCACAGAACTTGTTGAAACGATTGCCGTCAAAATGTCTCTTTGGAGGATGCCATGATACTTTGTTGAACATATCTCGAAAAGGACAGTTTTACCCTTGTGGATTGAAATGAAAAAAAAAAAAAAAAACTATTGTTTTTGACCTTTGTTTTCTCCCTTCCTCTGTTTCTCTCTCTTCTGCCAAACGACCGTACATGTGTATCTTGTCTGCATTATAAGAAAAATGTCGTTTAATTTGCAAAGCTGTTTTGTATTTTTGGAGCGATGTTATGTTTTGATGTCGTTGTTGTAAAGGTCTCATTAATAGAATGACTTTTAAGATCAAAAGCCAAGATCCTCTCCATTTCATTTGAACTCGAAAATATCCAGTTAATTATAGTGGAGAGTATTTTTGTCTTCTAAAAAAGTGAAAAAAATAAAAAATACTCATTTACTATAATTAAGTAGATATTATCCAATTCATTTGAATTGGAGAGGATCTTGTTCCAAACTTTGAAGAGCCCTTGCTTTGGAAAAGAGTTGTTGATAGCAAAAAAGGAGTTAAAGGTGGTTTGGAAGAATGTTTGCCTCCCAAAAAAAGAAGAGGGTTTAGAGTTTTGATTGAGGAAACATAATTGACATCTTTGGTTACTTAGGCCCCTGAGATTTTTGTTAGGCTTGGCACAATTGATAAAGTTTAGGCTTAGTGTCATGGATAACATTATGTTGAATGGTAATAGGCTCTGCTAGATGGGTTGCTTTGGTTTCTTGCTGAAACTGTTGAAAGTTGCAATTTTAGTTGGAGCAGACGAGTCATCAGGGAAAGATTTGGTGAATAAGATCAGCCTAAAGCTGTATAGCCTGTATGAAGCTTCTATAAAGGATTTACTGATCCCAGCTCGGTCTCCCTATGCTGTGCATTACTGCATGCTAATTTTCTGTATCTTCTTATTCTACTAGTTAAGCCCTTGAATCATATGTGCACAAATAGTATTCATTCAGGATGCTTTCTCATGTTATATGATACAAGCAGATTACTGAAGAAGCCATCATTTCATAGGCTTCACCAATTCTTCAATCATTTCGAAGAGCAACTCAAACCAACAGTTCCTCTTGTTTATGCTAACTGAGCATTTGCTGTTATTTTTTCCTTTTTTTGTTCGTTTTAATTTATTATGTTCATGTTAATTCAGTACTATTGATACATAACTCATCATATAAGACAGAATGAAGTCACTATAATACTTTGCTCTCTCTAGGTGAACGTGTACCAGCCAAGTTGTGATTTAGAAGATCCAACCTTTTTGGATTTGAACACATTCCTAATCGAAGTTCTGATAGATTATTTTGATTACATCTTGGAGTTCTCAGAGCCCAACTTCATTGATTCCTGGAGACACCAAATCCTCAGCTTCAGCTTCAAGACACAGGAGGCATTCTATCTCCTAGAATGGAATTTGGGGATTCATTTAGATCCAAACAAAAAGTGAAGGAGATTTCAAAAAGTGTAAAAAGTGGTAGGTTTTTGTTATAGCTTATTATGGGTTTTAACTGTTTAGCTGCAAAATATTCTGAAAATGGAATACTGCAGAAAAAAAATGAAGAAAAGTAATGAGCCTTTTGGGTTCTTCCTAACATGTGTTGGCTCCAAACTGTAAGATTTATCCATCCCATAAAAGTCCATGTAGGTCAAATGGAGTAGGGCTCTTAATGCTTTATTGATGCTTGATGTTCTCCTTGTATGAGATCTTGATTCCTTAAATTAAAGATAATGATTCAAGATTTTCCTTGAGCTAGCTTAATGTTTCTGTAGGCACAACTTTTGGGTGAGGTCATATGCTGAACCTTCAGTTCCCCATTGAAAATAAACCATCATATCTTAGTCAAATAATGCTTGGATAATGTTTTTCTTTTTAATTCTTTTCCCTTAAGTCTAAGTTTGATACGAAGCAGTTAAGGATAAGATACCAAGCACGAAAAGATTTAAAAATAAAAACTGTATGCTTATATATGTAGAATGTGCATAAAATTTGAATGGTATGGGTAAACACTGTTCACGCAAAGGTTTGGAAATCAGTTCAACCCCAAGTTTGATCAAGTTTCGAAATCAACTCAACCCTAAGTTTGATCTTAATTTGAAGACGGTAGAAATGCTGATTATTTTATGTTTTTCTTTCTTGGGTGCATACTTAAATATTGTTGGTTTTGTCTCCAGGTAGATCAATCGGCCGGAGATTACGCATTTTAAAGCGGATGTCACTAGTTCGAATTCATCTTTCCCTCTTGTGTGGAAATGTCAAAAAACATATATATATATATATATATATATATACTCTTTGGTAATGGGGTTGAAGCAAAATCTTGAACCAAAACAAATGGCAGGAATTTACTCTTTTACCCCATTTTCCCCCCACTCGCCATAAAGGATTTTTTTTTTTTTTTGGCTTATGCACTTCGTCCTTTTTTAATGGGTTTTGCATTTCAAAATAAAATTAGCAAGGGAAGAACACAACAAAAACAAAAAACAAAATAAAATTTAATGGGTATTCCATTCTAACGGAAATAGTAATTTTCACGTACTTGAAAAATTATATGAGGAGCTTCACGTTGATTAATTTAATTGATGAAACACTTCAAAGTTTAACTTGGTTGCTGGCTTGGGACTACAACTTGTGTTGGCTCATTTCTGTTTATTTGGTCGTTCGCTCATTTATAAATGAGGAATGATAGGGACCCAACTTTTTTGCCCAACAAAAGTCCAACTTTTACCTTATTTATTTTTAAAAAATAAAATAAAATAAAAAATGGAAAAAATGTTTGAAGCAACCCTATCTATTTTTTGTCTTTCTTTTATTTGGTATTTTTTAAAAAATGAAAATTGGTATTTTTTTCATAATAATGTCATTTTTTTCAAGAAAATGTCATTATTATGAAGAAAAATACTATTTTTCATTTTTAAAAAAATACTAAATAAAAGAAAGGCAAAAAATAGATAGGGTTGCTTCAGACATTTTTTCCATTTTTCATTTTGTTTTTTTTATAAAAAAAATAAAGGGTAAAAGTTGGACTTTTGTTGGGCAAAAAAGTTGGGCCTTTAACATTTCTCATTTAACATTTATAAATTACCCAGATGAAGTGAAATAATTCCCAAGACACTAAATATGTTGCCTCATCTCCCATCTACACGCACGCAGGAGCTAAATAAAATCAAAAACGACAGGCAAATCTAGGACAATTGTCAAATGGGGTTGTTCCAAAATTAAAACTGATTCAAATAAACACATACCTAAGAACAAAAATCGAACATTAAAAAATACATAATTTGAAACTAAAAACACATAACTATGATGCTGTCAAACCGGCAGCATCCAACTTGTAAAATCCAGCAGTGTCACCAAACTAAACATTACCACAAGTGAAAATATACCGGCAAGTCATACATATGATGAGTCAAATAAATTCACCCCATATTTCACAATTTAAAAACTAAAAATAAAATAATTACCTAGAAATAAAACAAAAGCAACAACCTATTTTTATACCACGAAAAGAACGTAAGTCTGTTTCAACAACAAACAAAAGGGACAACGTATATATGACAATAAGCATACAATTCCAAATGAGCAATATTCTTCAATAGCTATGCATCAACAAAATGTTTAAATAAATTATTTGGTTGATAAAGCAACATCAACCGAAAAACTAGCAGCTTCATCTGGCAGCATCTAACTTGTAAAATCCAGCTGAACAACACATAACCACCAACATCCAACTTCCAATATCTAGCAGCATCAAACAAAATCAACAACACATAACCACCAAGCTCCTAGACCTTCAAGAGTGTTCCTTCAACCATGAGATCCCTGCAAGAATTTACAACATTTGACTCTTAAAAATATATAAATCATAAGAACAAAACATGTTGAGAAATTACATTAAGAATAAAACTTAATTACACTTAAACATGACACTTGTTGCACTAATTTTTGTGTATACCTGAATAATTACACTATCTTGAGTGAGAATTATATGACCATGCTGATCATCAGTTACCGAAGGCAATGATATTTAAAAATATCATTTAAGGAGAAGTTTAAGATTTTAAAGAATGATAAAAAAAAAAAAAAAGAAAAAAAGAAGAAGGAGGAACCAGAAGCTTACTGTAACCTACCCAGATTAAGTTATTCGTCAATGTTATTAATAAGGCCAAATTAAATTTCTGGCAAGTAGTAAGCAGAAACTGGCCATGTCAAGTCAATTCAAAGTTCACACTAAAATTCTAGACTTCTAAGCCTCAAATGAACTGCAACTTCGTCTTTCATGGCATTCAAAGAAAGTAAAATTCTGGTCCACTAGACTACCATTTTGCAGGGAAGAAAAAGTGTTAAAGGACAACTAATTAGATAAGCGACCACAAACAATGATGAACTGGAAACCACTCCTAGAAGAGCAGAATTCAACCTACCAGCAAAAAGCATTTAATAAGAGTTAGGTAACAAAATGCATTGGTGACAACACATGTTTAAGGACCGAAATTAAACAGTTAATTAACACATAAACAAATTAACTAAAAACACAGATAACAAAATGGGAATAGTAATACACAACAATAGTCCAAAAGTCATGGAGAGAAATATTACCTTAATGACTTGCGGCAAATATGTTTGTACCTTACAGATTAACTCTGTAAAGTTTAGAATATCAAATTTGTCATAAACGTTGAAGAACTAGAAATCTTTCACACAGATTTTAGAAAAAAATCTTGTAATGTTTTATCTGCCTGATTAGTAGTCAACAAGTCGATCAAAATGGTTGCCGTGATCGCATTTGCCCGGAAACCCTTGTCAACCATCATTTGGATATATTTCACTACCCATGAAGTCTCATTATGATGCAAGAAGCCATGGATGATTGTGTTATATGTGATATGGTTAGGTTGACAACCAAATTCCTCCATTTTCTCAAATAGCTACCTCGCTTCATTTAGTAGTCCCTCTTTGCAAAGCCCTTTGATCATTATAGTATAAGTCTGAACATTAGCTTGAAAGCCTTTGGTAGGAAGAGTATTAAAGAGTTCTCTTGCAGTTGTAAGTTTCCCAGCATTGCACATACCATCAATCAAGATGCTGTAAATCACAATATTAAGGTCTAACTTTTTGTCTTCCATTGCTTGAAACAATGCCATTGCCTCTGGAAAGTGTAGATTCTTAAATAGGCCATCTAACAAAATAGCATAAGTTTGGACATTGGGATGTTGGCCACAACCTTGCATCTCGTGGAATAGCTCTAGTGCAATCTTAGGTCTCCCAACTCGGCAAAACCCTCCAATAAGAGTGTTGTAAGTGACAGAATCGGGAATCATGCCATTGATAGTCATTTCACGGAAGAGAATCATTGCCTCATCAATTCTTCTATTTTTACAATATCCGTGGATCAATATGCTATAGCTAACAATAGAAGGCGAACAACCCTTTCGAATCATCGTATTAAATACTTTGACAGCTTCATCCATTTTATTTTGCAAGCAATAACCGTCAATCAAAGAACTGTAAGTGATTGTATCAGGCTCTACGCCCCTCTGAATCATCACATTAAAAACTTCTTCTGCCTCTGTCAACTTTCCCTCTTTGCCAAGTGTGTCCACCAATATGCTGAATGTATGCAAATCAAGCATGATTTTCCTATCTACCATCTCATTCAATAGTTTAGTTGTTTCCTTCCACCGGCCGATATTGCATAGGCCCTGAATTAAAGAATTGTAAGTGAAAACGTCTGGTTGAATTCCTTTACTTGTCATTTCAGAGAAAAAAGTTAAAGCCTCAGTTACCAATCTGTCCTTACACAAACTATCAATGATTGTACTATACAACACTACATTAAGATCAAAATTTCTTTCTTTCATCTTTCTAAACAACCCAATAGCTTCACTAGTCTTACCTATTTTACACAAACAATTCATTATCGTTCCGTAGGTAATTGTATTAGGTTTATAGCCTATTTTCTCCATTTTGTTAACCAACTTCACAGCTTCAACAATTTTACCTTGAAGACACAGCCCATTGACAAGAGTTGTTAGAATTATACAATCCGGTTGAAAACCAAATTTCAAAATTCTTGCTAAGATAGAGAAGCCGAAATCCACCCGGTTCAAATGACAGAAGCAATTAGTCAGAACCCTTAGAGTACAAGCATCGGGAGCAATTCCTGACTGTTCCATTTCTTTAATCAAAGTAATAACAGTTGAGTGATGCTTCATTCTTGCGATTGCACCCAGCAATTGATTAAAAGCCACGAGGGAAGGCAAAGGGTGCATGCGAAGCATTCTATCAAACACACCTAAGGAATCATCAAGATTCCTAAAGCTACGAGATCTGCATCGATCTCTGACAGATTTCAAGAACTGATTGGGGCTTTCCACAATATCTCTACCACTATTAGTAGATTTAGCAGAAGTAGAACTAAAACAACGATAATAATAATAAAAATTTTGAGCATGGAAAGAAAGCCTTACATGACAATAATGAGGATCGATAAGCAAATGATTGAAGAAGAAAGCAATAGAGTTTCTAGACTTAGCAATCGTACCCATTTCCTGAGGATGAAGATGTAATGGAAGCAATATGATGTATATAGTTGCTCAGCTCAAGAGAAATAAGCAGAAGAAGTTGATCTGATGCAGTACTGGCTCTCAGAGAAACTTGACACGATGGCCCCACATGTTCTTTGGATGATCTTTCTAACCATACAAAGCACACTAGTCATCTCACGTGATTTTCATTTTTACACCCCGAAAGGACAGTCTTGCCTTTCTGAATCAAACGATTGATTTTTATTTATTTTTTAAAAAAAGATGTTGTTTTTGTATGCATTATAAGAAAAAGGTGTGTAATTTGTAAAGAAGTTTCGTATTGTTCTCAATTTGATTTGCTTGATTTCTTTTTTTTTTTTTCTTTTTTTTTTTTTTCTTTTATAGTATTTGTATTTTCAACTTTGTTGCATGCTAGCTGTGACATGCACTAGGAACATTTTTTTTCCTCCTTTTGTAGGCAATCGTTATTTTCAGTCGTGTTCTTTAGAATTCCTGCACATAAATCTCATTTTTTTTTCTTGATGAAAGGTAAAAAGATGTATATAACAACAACACAACCGCACAATCCCATCTAAATCCAACAAATTTATGAACAATCAAATACAAATATTCTCATGGCTGTCTCTCCCACTTTTAATTACCCAGATGAAATGAAATAATTGCTGAGATTCCAATTATTCGAAATCTAACTCAATATGATGCCTGATCTCCCATCAACACGTAGGAGCTAAAAATATCAAAAAACGAATAGGGGACAATTGTCAAATGGACAATTGATTCTTGGGATGCTCTGTATCTCTCTGTTCCAAGCTCTGTTTCTGGAGCTCCCAAAGCTCACATTGGAAAATTGCAGGACCCTCAAGAAGCATATGAGTCAAATGAGGATAAAAGGCGATAAGGGAAATTGGCTAAGAAGAACAGCAAAAACAGTGGAAGTGGCATGCAGTTGCTGCCATCCCGGTCTATTTGCTTGATGGATGGACTTTCCACAAATCCGGCATGGTGCTTGAGAGTTGCCAGTGAGTTGCTGCTGTGAGTATTGGAAGGTGTTCAGCCGTGGTTGAGTGGGAAAATTGAATTTGCGCTTCTGAGTTGGACCACGAGGGGAAAATCGAGACTACTGCTGCTGCTGCTGAGAGAGTCCGTGTTGTTGCTGTTGTGGCAGTTTGTTTTTGAAAGAACCATTCCGAGTACCTGTTTTGTTGGAGAAGAGAGCAAAGTTTGAGTTATCAGGAGCAACAGTATGTTGCTGATCAAGTAACATCTCATGATTGAGAAGTTCATGCTGAAAATCATCAAAACTGAGAGAGAGAGAGAGAGAGAGAGGGAGAGAGAGAGAGGAACCAGAGGGATCAAAGAATTGGCGTTGGCCTTTTAAGTCTTTGATACCATGAAACAGTACGTGAACTGTTTGGAAAAACCTAATTCCAAAACAGTGTGATACATTTCTTTTATAGTACAGTACAGAGTTTGGTCAAGAAGGTAAGGAGCGACATATGCTCAGAGCATTTACAGCTGGAAAGAACTAAGAAGGTAAGTAGCCGTTGCTCCTATGTACACAGCTAACGATTACATGTTAAATTAGGAGTATAAAATACCCTGCATAATGAGAGGATTGCTGTCATGATCTTCACAAGGTGTAATTGCTGTTAACCGGTATGGTTGCTTGTCAGGATTTGATACGATTTCCTTGACCTTTCTATATGTTGTTGATTTGGAATTATAGTTTACATTAACTGCAGCTTCATCTAAGGAATGGCCTTCGCTAGTACCACGTACAGTTAACAATTTCTATTGTAACTGAGGGCAAGTTCTACATATAGAAACAGAGCTTTGCAGAGGGTGATGCAGTTATAGATAATTAGAAATTTGTAGTGTTCCTGTGCTGATAAAATGAGGTTTTAGACACTTTGATTCCTATCATACGCAAATGCTGAGAGATACACGTCATCTGGTCCAGTGTGGTTTGTTTTTTATTTTTTTACTTTTTTTACATGTCTGCACAAGAAGAGGGATTGTGGGGAAGGAGATTCGAATTGGTAAACTACGCTTCATAAGGCGTAGTCCCTTAGGCCTATGTCCTAGACGTTAATTTTGGTTCAGATTTTGGATTTTGGACACTAGAGAGTTTTTCTTGACATTCTTGTGTGAACACATGATAAACCTGTTCATCTATTCAAGCATCAACCATAATATGTTCTTATCTTTTTCTTTCTTTTTTTCCTGAGCTCAGTATGTCATATGGAACTTAGAAAATAGCTCATATGTTACCTGCAGGGGCTTGTTATTTGGATTTGGGAGTTTTGGTACTCAACATCCATTTCACTTTCCTTTTAAGACAACTATCTTTGAACTAGGATAAGTTGGATTATCATACATGCAGCAACTTAATTTAAATTCTAAGTTATCTATTTTGAGTCCATGTTCCATTTCCTTTTAGAGTTCTATTCGAGTAGATTTTCCATGTTCTATTCAAATAGGGAATATTTAGAGTCCATGTTAAGTCAATTGCTTATGCATGTAAAAGCTGTGGAGGAGAGGCCATATGGAGTAATAGTAAAAGGAGGACTAGAGAATCCTCCCAAACGTGATGTAACATTTAAAATCACAAATAGATCAAAATTCAATAATGATAATCTCGAATTCAATAATAATTTTAAAAGACACGTCATATTTGGAAGGACTCTAATCTTCCTAATATTACTCGACCATATGTTCTTATGTCTCTAACTCCTAAGTTTAATTGTAGTGCAATTTATCCGTAAGTTAGTGGAGCACGTCTCCGATAGGAAGATCACATTGCTTCTTGTAATTTTCTTATTTAAAGTCAAGTCCAATGAATAAGAAGTAGGCAAAAATTTAATCCAAAACCTTGAGTTTGAAAAAAGTTTAGATTGCTTCAAAACCTAAATTTATCAAAATAAGTAGGAAGAAAAAGCTTGATCTAGCTTCTTAAAATCAAAAGGCGTGTTACAAGATCTGTTACGTATTCACGTAACATTACATGTGATGTATTTATAGCACTTGGGAGTATTTTTGGGAAGAGAAATGTTATAAATGCTTCCAAGTGCTCGCTCCTTAATGCGGCAGTGAAAATCCTGAACTTTTAATACGTGAAAATCACACATCTTGGTCTTACTTTTGGAAGGCTTTCTGGTGGTGGTTCTTGCTTTACTTGTAATTTTGCTGATTGCAAGCTGCCTGTTAGCTTTGTGGTTTTCTTTCTAGTTTGTTTTGGCTGGTTTTAAACCTCTGTGAGGTTGTGGTTTCAGCCTTTTGGAAGGGGTTGTATATGGTGCTACTTTGTTGATTGGTTTGTTTGCTTTTAATGAAGTTCTCTTATTCATCAAAAAAAAAAAAAAAAAAAAAAAAATCACACATTTTTTAATAGCATGCAATAGTTTTTAATAGCATGTAATAATTACCTAGAAATAAAACAAAAGCAACAACCTAATTTTATATCACGAAAAGAATGTAAGTATGTTTCAACAACAAACAAAAGGGACAACATATATATATATATATATATATATATATATATATATATATATTTTCAGACAATACGCATACAACCATTAAGAACCCCAAACTCCAAATGAACAATATTCTTCAATAGCTATGCATCAACAAAATTTTTAAATAAATTTTTTGGTTGACGAAGCAGCATCAACCGAAAAACTAGCAACTTCATCAACCAAAAAACAGGCAGCATCTAACTTGTAAAATCCAGCTGAACAGCTCATAACCACCAACATCCAACTTTCAATATCCAGCAGCATCAAACAAAATCAACAACACATAACAACCAAGCTCCTAGCTAGACCTTCAAGAATGTTCCTTCAATCATGAGATCCCTGCAAGAATTTAAAACATTTGACTCTTAAAAATATATAAATCAATAAGAACAAAACATGCTGAGAAATTACATTAAGAATAAAACACGGTGAGTAATTACACTTAAACATGACACTTGTTGCACTAATTTTTGTGTATACCTGAATAATTACACTATCTTGAGGGAGAATTATATGACCATGCTGATCATCAGTTACTGAAGGCAATGATATTTAAAAATATAATTTAAGGAGAAGTTTTATATTTAAAAAAAAAAAAAAAAAAAAAAACAGAAGCTTACTTTAACCTATCCGAATTGAGTTATTTGTCAATGTTATTAATAAGGCCAAATTAAATTTCTGGCAAGTAGTAAGCAGCAACTGGCCATGTCAAGTCAATTCAAAGTTCACACTAAAATTCTAGAATTCTAATCCTCAAATGAATTGCAACTTTGTCTTTCATGGTATTCAAAGAAAGTAAAATTCTGGTCCACTGGACAAACATTTTGCAGGAAAGGAGAAGTGTTAAAGGACAACTAATTAGATAAGCGAACAACAAACAATGATGAACTGGAAACCAGTCCTAGAAGAGCAGAATTCAACCTACCAGCAAAAAGCATTTAATAAGAGTTAGGCAACAAAATGTATTGGTGACAACACATGTTTAAGGGCCGAAACTAAACAATTAATTAACACATAAACAAATTAACTAAAAAACACAGATAACAAATATGAATAGTAATACACAACAATAGTCCAAAAGTCATGGAGAGGTATATTACCTTAATGACTTGTGGCAAATATGTTTGTACCTTACAGATTAACTCTATAAAGTTTAGAATATCAAATTTGTCATGAACGTTGAAGAACTAGAAATCTTTCACACAGATTTTAGAAAAAAATCTTGTAATGTTTTATCTGCTTGATTAGTAGCCAACAAGTCGATCAAAATGGTTGCCGTGGTCGCATTTGCCAAGAAACCCTTGTCAACCATCATTTGGATATATTTCACTACCCATGAAGTCTCATTATGATGCAAGAAGCCTTGGATGACTGTGTTATAAGTGACATGGTCAGGTGAGCAACCGTTCTCCTCCATTTTTTCAAATAGCTCCCTCGCTTCATTTAGTAGTCCCTCTTTGCAAAGCCCTTTGATCATTATAGTATAAGTCTGAACATTAGCTTGAAAGCCTTTGGTAGGAAGAGTATTAAAGAGTTCTCTTGCAGTTGTAAGTTTCCCAACATTGCACATACCATCAATCAAGATGCTGTAAATCACAATATTAAGGTCTCTTGTAGTTGTCTTCCATTGCTTGAAACAATGCCATTGCCTCTGGAAAGTGTAGATTCTTAAATAGGCCATCTAACAAAATAGCATAAGTTTGGACATTGGGATGTTGGCCACAACCTTGCATCTCCTGGAGTAGCTCTAGTGCAGTCTTTGGTCTCCCAACTCGGCAAAACCCGCCAATAAGAGTGCTGTAAGTTACAACATTCGGAATCATGCCATTGATAGTCATTTCACGAAAAAGACTCATTGCCTCATCAATTCTCTTATCTTTACAATATCCATGGATTAATATGTTATAGCTAACAACAGAAGGCGAACAACCCTTTCGAACCATCTTATCAAATGTTTTGACTGCTTCATCCATTCTATTTTGCAAACAGTAACCATCAATCAAAGAATTGTAAGTGAATTCATCAGGCTCTATGCCTCTCTGAATCATCTCATCAAAAACTTTATTTGCTTCTTTCAACATCCCCTCTTTACCATGCGTGTCCACCTATATGTTGAATGTATGCAAATCTGGCATGATTTTCCTATCCACCATCTCATTCTATAGTTTAGTTACTTCCTTCCACCGACCAAAATTGCATAGGCCCTGAATTAAAGAATTGTAAGTGAAAACATCTGGCTGAATTCCTTTACTCACCATTTCAGAGAAAAATGTCAAAGCCTCAGTTACCAATCTGTCCTTACATAAACTATCAATGATTATACTATACTTCACTACATCAAGTTCAAGATTTCCTTCTTGCATCTTCCTAAGCAACCCAATAGCTTCATTGGTCTTACCTATTTTACACAAACAATTCATTACCGTTCCGTAGGTAACTGTATTTGGTTTATAGCCTATATTCTCCATTTTGTTAACCAACTTCACAGCTTCAACAATTTTACTCTGAAGACAAAGCCCCTTGACAAGAGTGTTTAGAATTATACAGTCCGGTTGAAAACCAAGCTTCAAAATTCTTGCTAAAATAGAGAAGCCGAAATCCACCCGGTTCAAATGGCAGAAGCAATTAATCAAAACACTCAGAATATAGTCATCGGGAGCAATTCCTGACAGTTCCATTTCTTTAATCAAAGTAATAACAGTTGAGCGATGCTTCATACTTGCGATTGCACCCAGCAATTGATTAAAATCCACGATGGAAGGCAAAGGGTGCATGTGAAGCATTCTATCAAACACACCTAAGGCTTCATCAAGATTCCTAAAGCTCCGAGATCTGCACCGATCTCTCACAGTTTTCAAGAACTGATTGGGGCTTTCCACAATATCTCTACCACTATTGGTAGTTTTAGCAGAAGTGGAACTAAAACTACGACAATAATAATAAAAATTAAGAGCATGGAAAGAAACCCTAACATGAGAATAATGATTGAAGAAGAAAGGAAGAGAGTTTGTAGACTTAGCAGTGGTACCCATTTCCGGAGGAAGAAGATGTAGTGGGAAGAGAAAGAAGCAGAAGAAGGAGATGTGATGACGGCTGAAGAGAAATGGCCGTCGATTTCCGCTTTCACAATCTCCCCAGACGTTCTGAAGATGGGAGGGTCTGGGTTTTTGTCTCCTCCTTTTCTCTCTTCTCTCTCTTGTATGCATTGTAAGAAGGATATAAATTTATTACAAATTGGCTTGTAAAAATGCCTACAAATTGATCTCCATTTGATTTGCTTGTATTTTTAACTTTGTGTCTTTCATTTTTCTTTTTAGTCCATTTTTGGGGAGATGTAAGTTTCTATGCCTTTCTTTCTTTCCTTTTTTTTTTTTTTTGGGTTGGAAGTGGATGATGTTTTGCAGTTCTTTTTAGAGAATGATAGCTTTGAAGTTTTATGAGCCAGTAAATGATAGAAAATAATAAATTTAATCATTTAATTAATACTTTCATACTATATAATATTTAATTAAATTTAACAAAAAACAGAGTTCAAACACAATATCTCTATTTTGATTCCATAAGCTTAAGGTTATATGAATTAATAAATTTAATACTTTAACGGTGAATAATTACTCTAATAAACTAACTATCCGAGACTATTTTTTCTGAAATCCTTCTCTAGGGTACAAAGCATAGATATTCTTGAAATCATCCATGGTTATGTAACTTTTTATTTTGGGGATGTGGTGTTCGATTTATATCAAAATATGTTTGTGAGCATGTTTTGGAATCATGTTCAATACCTGAATTGAGGTTATTGTTTGTTTTTCTTGAGGACCTTCTTGATACTGTAATGTACAATTGAGCTATGTTATGCTCCATTTAATTGGTTAGAGGAAAAAAGAAAAAAAGTTTAGTTAATTATGTATGGAAGGTAACTTCTTGTTCTTTCTAGAATGACAAGTTGAAGATCCTCCTAAGAGTAACGATGGTCAAGACAAAATTTTTAATCATCAACCAAAAATAAAGGAAGATTTTTCTGACGAGTAGTTGGATCTTAATTTTCAGGTACTTGTACACCAAAAATTGCGTGTAACAATAGCTCTTGTATTATATTTTATTAAATATCTCTCTGGTTTACACATACCATCAATCAAGATGCCATAAATCACAATATTAAGGTTTAACCTTTTCCCTTCTATCTCTTTAATCAATGCCATTGCCTTTGGAAAGGGTTGAAGGCTTTGAAATTGTCGTGGTTTTTTGCATTAATTTGCATGATGTTGATGTATTATTACCTTTCTCGCAACATATATCACCCAATGTTGGACTACTGACGATGAATCATTCAAGTCATACGAGAGTATTTTTTTAGCTTTACATTGCATTAGATGGTATCTAATTTACTGTGTTTTTTATAATGCCAACAAGCTTTCATGATTATATTGACGAATCATAAAAGAAGCCCACACCACTTCATGAATGAAAATATAGTATCCAAAGAAAACTCTTGAAATGTAACAAGGCATCCACCATTAACAAAAGAAATCAAAAAGGAGTACTGAAACAAAACCCCATTTCAATTCTCATTTTGAAATTAACACAGAAATCAACAAAAGCAAATATCTTCTATCTTCTCATGCTGCAATCAACTTATATTGCATTTTCCATGCCCAGAAAAGCTGTTGAAGGCTTTTTTGCCTAATGCCCGTGCTGCAATCTACTTATATTGCACCTGCCAACACATTAAGTAAAATTTCGACTTCAACTGCTTCACATACAAACAAAAAGAAATACTCATCACTTCAATGATGCTTATCACTCCAAAGATAAGGCAAATAAATGGGGTTAATTCTGGTAGGAAAAAAGAGAGAGAGAGAGAGAGAGAGAGAGAGAGAAAGAAATGACCAACTAATACTAAGAAATAGAATGTGCTGGAATGGTATGGGCAAAGCATAGTCCACACAAAAGTTTGGAAATTTTTCCAAGCCAGATTATTTTGTAAGAATAGCAAAATTAGGGTTCCGTAGTCATTACATCTGTGATGATAAGAGCACTTATATCATACTGAAAATAAATAAAAGAGAATGAATAAGTCTCATTATCAATGTTGTTTCTGTTTTTGAAAATAAAAAGTACCAGCACCTGAATCAATCCTATTACAATTTACAACCAATGTTGAAGGCTTTGAAGGTCAGATTCCTTCTTGGTTACATCTTGCATGACCCTTTTTAATAACTACTGAAAAGCTTTTAACGCCCTAGCAAAACAAGGAAAAAAAAAAAAAAGAGCCAAATTTATGTGCTTGAAAAGTAGAAACCCTGAAATCCCGGACATAATGAAAGCAGGAAACCAAAGGTTATCATGGGCTGGAAAATTTCCATGCTTGGTCATCTTCATTGTAACTTCATCCAAACCCAACAGTAAAAGTCAACATCTCAAGCACACCAAAGGCCAACCCCACCTGAAATATCCAGATAGAATTAGAATGAGTAGCTAGCAACTCCAATCAATATGACGTAGTTTGATCACAATAAACCAAATTTACATGCACTTTAGGGCTCGCTGAAATATATCATATCAGTGATATGTCCCTATTATGGAATATTTATCACATAAATGTAAAATTAATTTAATTGATGAAACACTTAAAAGTTTAACTTGGTGGCCAACAAGCATACAACCCTCAAGAACCCCAAACTCCAAATGAGCAATATTCTACAAAATATTATGCATCAACAAAATGTTTAAATAAATTTTAAGAAAAATATTTTTACTACAACACAAGCTTAAGATAGCAAATTAGGAATAGCAATACACAAGTCCAAAAGACATGAAGAGAAATATTACCCGTAATGGTTTGTACCTTACGGATTGACACTGTAAAGTATAAAATATAAAATTTGTCTAGTACAGTGGAGAACTAGAAAGCTTTCACTCAGGATTTTGAAAATAGTCTTGTAGCATTTGATCTGCCTTATTAGTAGATAACAAGTCAATCAAAATAGTTGCAGTGGTCGCATTTCCTGACAAACCCTTGTCTACCATCATTTGGAGATATTTCACTGCCCATGATATCTCATTATGTCGCAAGAAGCCTTGGATGATTGTGTTATATGTGACGTGATTAGGTGAGCAACCGTTCTCCATTTTTTCAAATAGTTCCCTCGCTTCATTTAATAGTCCCTCTTTGCAAAGCCCTTTGATCATTGTAGTATAAGTCCAAACATTAGCTTGAAAGCCTTTGGTAGGAAGAGTATTAAAGAGTTCTCTTGCAATCGTAAGTCTCCCAGCATTACACATACCATCAATCAAGATGTTGTAAATCACAATATCAAGGTCTAACTTTTTGGCTTCCATCGCTTGAAACAATGCCATTGCCTCTGGAAAGTGTAGATTCTTAAATAGGCCATCTAACAAAATAGCACAAGTTTGGACATCGGGATGTTCGCCACAACCTTGCATCTCCTGGAATAGCTCTAGTGCAGTCTTAGGTCTCCCAACTCGGCAAAACCCGCCTATAAGAGTGGTGTAAGTGACAACATTGGGAATCACGCCATTGATAGTCATCTCACGGAAGAGAATCATTGCCTCATCAATTCTTTTGTTTTTACAATATCCGTGGATCAATATGCTATAGCTAACAATAGAAGGCGAACAACCCTTTCGAGCCATCGTATTAAATAGTTTGACAGCTTCATCCATTCTATTTTGTAAACAATAACCGTCAATCAAAGAGTTGTACGTGATTGTATTAGGCTCTACGCCTCTCTGAATCATCTCATTAAAAACTTTGTTTGCCTCTATCAACTTCCCCTCCTTGCCAAGCATGTCCACCAATATGTTGAATGTATGCACACCTGGCATGATTTTCCTATCCAACATCTCATTCCATAGTTTAGTTGCTTCCTTCCACCAACCAAAATTGCATAGGCCTTGAATTAAAGAACTGTAAGTGAAAACGTTTGGCTGAATTCCTCTATGTCATTTCAGATAAAAAGTTTAAAGCCCCAGTTACCAGTCTGTCCTTACATAAACTATCAATAATTGTATTATACATCACTACATCGAGTTCAAGATTTACTTCTTCCATCTTTCTAAATAACCCAATAGCTTCACTGGTCTTGCCTATTTTACACAAACCGTTCACTATCGTTCCGTAGGTTACAATATCAGGTTTGTAGCCTATCTTCTCCATTTTGTTAAACAACTTAACAGCCTCAATAATTTTACCCCGAAGACAGAGCCCCTTGACAAGAGTACTAAGAATTACACGGTCCGGTTGAAAACCAATTTTCAAAATTCTTGCTAAGATAGAGAAACCAAAATCCACCCGGTTCAAATGGCAGAAACAATTAATCAAAACGCCCAAAATATAATCATCGGGAGCAATTCCTGACAGTTCCATTTCTTTAATAAGAGAAATCACGGTTGAGTGATGCTTCATTCTTGCAATTGCAGTCAGCAATTGATGAAAATCCACGATGGAAGGCAAAGGGTGCATGTGAAGCATTCTATCAAACACGCCTAAGGCATCATCAAGATTCCTAAAGCTTCGAGATCTGCATCGATCTCTCACAGTTTTCAAGAACTGATTGGGGCTTTCCACAATATCTCTACCACTATTGGTAGTTTTAGCAGATGTAGCACTAAAACAGCGATAATAATAATAATTTTGAGCGTGGAAAGAAACCCTAACATGACAATGATTATTGAAGAAGAAAGCAAGAGAGTTTGTAGACTTAGCAGTCGTACCCATTTCCTGAAAAGCAGAAGAAGCAGATCAATCGAATGCAGTGGTGGCTTTGCTCAAGAGAAACAAGCAGAAGAAGTAGATGATCTTGATGGAGTAGTGGATCTAAGAGAAACAAGAGAAACTTTCACAATCTCCAGAAACCTTCTGAAAATGAGAGGTGTATTTTTATACACAGAATTCCACGACGTCGTTTCTGTCAGCTTACCGACTTGTTGAAACGTTGGCCCGCCAAAATGTCCCATTGAATTTGGATGATCTTTCTAAACATACTAATCACACCGATTCACACGTCTCACCACCCTTGATATCGTGATTTTTTATTTACACCTGGAAATGACAGTTTTGCCCTTCTGGATTTAACGATTGAAATTACAAAAACTGAATAAAAAGGGCTCTTGAAGAAAAAGGTCGTTTACTGGGTGTTTAGACAAACAATGAGATTTTGAGAGTTGGGTTTGATTTTCGATATATACTAGGGATACTAGATCTTTTGCTAATATAGGCTTACTAAATTGATATGTAGCTTATTCATTGAAAAAAAAAAAAAAAACAATTAATTAAGAGAAATGTAATAAGTACCAATGAATGATCTACACATTAGTTTAGCAAGCATCTGTTAGTAAAAGATTTAATATTTTTAGCATTTCTCTTGATTTTCTTTTCGAACATTTGGGTTGCGATTCTTTGTACAAAAACTATTCAAAATGATGTGGGGTCCGATATGTTTCATCCCTATGTTTTTTGCTTAACTTTGGTAACAAAGCTGATCTTATGTAAATCACTAGGGACTTCAGGTGTTCTAACTGACATAATCAAAACAAAATTCACACCCTTGAAGAACCCATGCCTCTTGATCTCAACAGAACCCTTCAAGCTCCAAATTCTCTTTTGGGGATTCTTCACCAAGAGCTTGCTTATGAGATCTTGAACTTTAACCATCTCTTCAAATTTGTTGCTGTTGCCAACACCAATATTTTAAAATACTAGCCGTTGTTTAAGGATGTTGATGAGGGTTTTCTTATTGTTTTCGCCTTTGAAAGGTGTCCCGCCATACAACATTGCATACAAAAACACCCCTACAATCCACCAATCGACTGCACTGAAAATGTATAGATTGGACACCATGGGATTTTCCATGCTCATGGGCATGAAGACACAATCATTACTAGATTTTCATCTGGTAAGCTAAACTTGACGGTCTTCAAAGGTCAGATTCTCTCTTGGCAGGTTACATCTTGCATGACCTTTATAAAGTTCTGTAAAGCTTTTAATGCCCCAACACAACAAGAAGAAAAAGAAGCCAAGGCAAAATGCCTTGGATGATTGTGTTATATGTGATATGGTTAGTTGAACAACCACTTTCCTCCATTTTCTCAAATAGCTCCTCACTTCATTTAGTAGACCTCTTTGCAAAGCCCTTTGATCATTATATTATAAGTTGGAACATTCAGTTGCAAACCTCTAATAGGAAGACTACTAAACATTCCTCTTGTTATTTTTAGTTTCCCAGCATTACACATACCGTCAATCAAGATGTTGAAAATCAAAATATTAAGGTCTAACATTTTGTCTTCCATTTCTTGAAATAATGTCATTGCCTCTGAAAAGTGAAAATTCTTACACAACCCATCTAACAAAATAGCGCAGGTTTGGAGATTTGGAAGTTGGCCACAACTTTGCATTGCATGGGGTAACTCTAATGCAATTTTAGGTATCCCAACTTGGTAAACCCAAACAATAAAAGTTATACTGCAAACAATATAAAAACATAGCCATCGTCCGAACAAGCTATTAAACACTAAAAAATAAATAGGGTTAAATACTAGAAAGCCCCCTAAGATTTGAACTCTTTATTTTTTGCCCCATAGGTTTTCATTTTTATCACATGATGTACCTGTAATTTTCATAAAGAGGGAGATGATATCTCCGTTAAAATTATGTCCAAAACTTAATGGAACACCACGTCAACATCAATCAAATTGTGCCACGTGTCCTATAATTAATTTTTTTTATTTTTTTTGTTAAAAAAATATTAAAAATATTAAAAAATAATTTGTTTTTTCAAAAAAAAAAGAAAAGAAAAAGAAGATTAAAAATTTTGGGGCTGGCCACCCCCTTGGTCCATGGGTGGAAGGTGGAAGTCGTAGATCTGTAGCTGTGGAAGGTGGGCATCGCCAGTGCGAAGGGTAGGCGTCTTCAATCTGGTGCAGTTTGTGGGCGCATCTGATGCCCTAAATATCATGGCTATCATGATCTCTGCATGTTAGATTAAAGTTTCCTTACCTATGTATTTATTTGAATTCCAATTGTACAGAGATCCAATGAAATGCTGGTTCTCTATATAAATGAAATGCTATCAACGTGCTTTCAAAATCAAATATTGCACAAATAATTTTTGCCATGCTGATCCAGTAAAGCTTTATAATTGATTTGGAAATACCTAGTGATAAAAGCAAATAGAAAGATGTGCAGTAGCCATGACCAAGGCGTCTCCAGCTTTGGAGAAAACCGAGTTTTAATAAAGGATTATTTTTTTATAAGTGAACAAACCCACCACCCAAGACTGCTCCCAGTGTAAAGTCTCAAACCCATACACAACCTCAGGAAGTAAAGAAAGATCGAAAGAAGTACAATTAGTTCGGTAGATCTTAAGAAACTACCAGAACCTCTGGGGGTGGTTTTGGCCACCCCTGGGTTCCAAGCCACCCCCAATTTTTTTTTTTTTTTGAAAAAATAATTTTAAATTTTTTTTAACAAAAAAAATAAAAAAATTAATTATAAGACACGTGGTGCAATTTGATTAGTGCTGACATGGCGTTCCGTTAAGTTTTGGACAAAATTTTAACGGAGATACTATCTCCGTCTTTAATAAAAATGAAACCACATAGGGCAAAAAATAAAGAGTATAAACCCTAAAGGGTTTTTAGTATTTAACCCAAATAAATAAATAAATAAATATGTCAAAATATTTGCTCGATACATCACATACTCTAAATATCCAGAAGAATGGTCCCACTAAAGCAACCAAAATGAAAATATGTCCAAATAACCCTTCAAAAACCATCACCGAAGGAGCTCTTGTGTATTCTCATCCTCAGACTCACCTTCATCCTCATTTGGATTGTTACCTGCCCAATCAGAATGTTTTCAATACGTTTTATAAGATGTCTTATAAATAAGTAAATGAAAATACTAGAGTTGATGGACAACTTTTAACATTTTCTTGAATCAGACATAAATCTAACATGTATTGACATTTAAAGTCATATAATTACAATTGATTGAAAAATAAAGGCAACTTTGAGTTGGCTTACCAAAAATTTTTCATAGTAGTACAATTCTGTATACATTGTTATGTGTCTAGTTGGAGGAATTTTAGGATTAGAATTGAATGACTTAGAGATATTAAATTAGAAGTGGTTTATTCCCGTTAGTCTTTTACTTCCATTATAATTAGGATTTGAATGTTAGAGATAATATGTTATCATATTAAAAGTGGTTTATTCTAGTTAGTCTCTTAAAAGTGGTTTAATTTCTTAATAATTACATTTCCAGAATAGTATAATTCTGTACACATCTACCAATACCATTAGGATTCTTCAATGCTATTAATAAGGCCAAAGTAAATTTATGGCGACCAGTAACCAGCAACTAGCAAGTATTCTTTTTCTTTGTTTTTTTTCCCCTCCTTATTTCCCTTTCTGATCAACCATAAAGCAATTAACGTTTCAAAGTTCACACTCTTGGATCTATTTCTTGACAACATGCGAGAATTCAATTACCAAGAAATGCAGTTTAGAGATCAAAGAAGCTGAACTTCTAATTATATAAGCTCACTCACCTAATATTTCAAATTGCAGGTTGCTTGGAATGCCACGTTAACAATTACCACTTACATTTCTACGTGTTATATGGACATGAAGAAAGGAGGCCTAGGATTCTTCGATTTATCTTATCAAAACTTTGTTTGCCTCTATCAACTTCCCCTCCTTGCCAAGCATGTCCACCAATATGTTGAATGTATGCACACCTGGCATGATTTTCCTATCCAACATCTCATTCCATAGTTTAGTTGCTTCCTTCCACCAACCAAAATTGCATAGGCCTTGAATTAAAGAACTGTAAGTGAAAACGTTTGGCTGAATTCCTCTATGTCATTTCAGATAAAAAGTTTAAAGCCTCAGTGACCAGTTTGTCCTTACATAAACTATCAATGATTGTACTATACATCACTACATCAAGTTCAAGATTTCTTTCCTGCATCTTTCTAAACCACCCAATAGCTTCATTGGTCTTGCCTATTTTACACAAACAATTAATTATCGTTCCGTAGGTAAATGTATTAGGTTTGTACCCTATCTTCTCCATTTTGTTAACCAGCTTCACAGCTTCAACAATTTTACTCTGAAGACAAAGCCCCTTAACAAGGGTGTTTAGAATTATACAATTTAGTTGAAAACCAAGTTTCAAAATTCTTGCTAAGATAGAGAAGCCGACATCCACCCGGTTCAAATGGCAAAAACAATTAGTCAGAACCCTTAGAGTACAAACGTCAGGAGCAATTCCTGACTGTTCCATTTCTTTAATCAGAGTAATACAGTTGAGTGATGCTTCATTCTTGCGATTGCACCCAGCAATTGATTAAAATTCACAATGGAAGGCAAAGGGTGCATGTGAAGCATTCTATCAAAGACGCCCAAGGCATCATCAAGATTCCTAAAGCTCCGAGATCTGCACCTATCTCTCACAGATTTCAAGAACTGATTGGGGCTTTCCACATTATCTCTACTACTATTGGTAGAACTAAAACTACTATAATAATAATAATGAAAATTTACAGCAAGGAAAGAAAGCCTTACATGAGAATAATGATTGAAGAAGAAAGCAAGAGAGTTTGTAGACTTAGCAGTGGTACCCATTTCCGGAGGAAGAGGATGTAGTGGGAATAGAAAGAATCAGAAGAAGGAGATTTGATGACGGCTGAAGAGAAATGGCCGTCGATTTCCGCTTTCACAATCTCCCAAGACGTTCTGAAGATGGGAGGGTCTGGGTTCTTATACGGCATACCCAATTACAAAGCCATACAAAGCACACGTGTCATATCATAGTTTTAGTTTTACACCTTGTATCTTTTCAAAAAAAAAAAAACAGTTTTACACCTTGTAAGGACAGTTTTGCCCTTATGGATCTAACGAGTGCTATGAGAACAATGAGGGGGAAAAAAAAAAAAAAAGCTCTTGTTTTTGTCTCTCCTTTACTCTCTTCTCTCTCTTGTATGCATTGTAAGAAGGATATAAATTTATTACAAATTGGCTGGTAAAAATGCCAACAAATTGATCTCCATTTGATTTGCTTGTATTTTCAGCTCTGTGTCTTTCATTTTTCTTTTTAATCTATTTTTCAGGAGATGTAAGTTTCTATGCTTTTTTTTTTTTTTTATAAGTGTTCTGTCCTCAGGCCGGTATAAAACATACATCTTGGTCAATGACTGTTTGGTTCATCTATTTGAGTAGTACTAAATTTCGACTGAAGAAAGTTAGGAAAAGTGAGGGGAGCTTTTGTGGGGCGGTGGACACGCAATGAAGCAACTGCAATTTGGTTGGAGGTTTCCAATCCTTTTTCTCAAAACAGACCTGAGAAACGTGAGTATCTGGACACGAACTATAGAAGGACAGCTTCTTATGGTCTCCATTTTTCTGTAAGAGTAGCAATATTAGGGTTAATTGGAAATTACATCTGTGAGGATACATCATACTGTAAATAAATAAATGAGCATTAACAAGTCTCACTATCAATGTTGTTTTTGTTATTGAAAAAAAAAAAGTCCCAGCACTTGAATCTACTATCATGAGCTTCACATTAAGGGGCCATAAATGAGCAAATGATTAGTAGTTTTCTTGTTTAATCTTCTCCATAATGAAACATCTTCATTGTAACTTCAGTCAAACCCAAAAATAAAAACTAAACATCTCGAGCCCACACCAAAGGCCGACCCACCTGTAAGCCTTAGAGAGAATCATAATAGCCAACAACTCCAACCAAACACCTGCTATATGACGTAGTTTGATTACAATAAACAAAACTCACATACACTTGGAGGTTCACTGAAGTCTATCATAATGATACATTTGTTTTATCATCATATTCCTATTATGGAATATTTCTCACATAAATGAAAAATTAATTTAATTGATGAAACACTTAAATGTTTAACTTGGTGGCCAAAACACATACAACCGTCAGGAACCCAGAACTCCAAATGAACAATATTTTGCATAAAAAAAAAAAAAAAAGTTTAAATAAATAATTAAGAAAACAATTTTAATCACAACACATAGTTTAAGATAACAAAAGAGGAATAGTAATACACAACAGTAGTCCAAAAGTCAGAGAGAAATATTACCTTAATGACTTACAACAAATATGTTCATACCTTACAGATTGACTGTGTAAATCTTGGAATATCAAATTTGTCATGCACATTGAAGACCTAGAAATCTTTCACACGGATTTAGAAAAAATTATTGTAATGTTTTATCCGCCTGATTAGTAGTCAACAACTCGATCAAAATGGTTGCCGTGTTTGCATTTGCTGAGAAACCTTTGTCAACCATCATTTGGAGATATTTCACAACCCATAATGTCTCATTATGTTGCAAGAAGCCTTGAATGATTGTGTTATATGTGACAAGGTTAGGTGAACGACCATTCTCATCCATTTTCTCAAATAACTCCATCGCTTCATTTAGCAAACCTTCTTTGCAAAGCCCTTTGATCATTATATTGTAAGTTGGAACACTAGGTTGCAAACCTTTGGTAGGAAGAGTATTAAAGAGTTCCCTTGCATTCGAAAGTTTCCCAGCATTACACATACCATTAATCAAGACGTTGTAAATCAAAATATCAAGGTCTAACTTTTTGTCTTCCATCTCTTGAAACAATGCCATTGCCTCTGGAAAGTATAGATTTTTACACAGGCCATCTACCAAAATAGCACAAGTTAGGCAATTTGGAGGTTGGCCACAAACTTGCATCTCATGGAGTAGCTCTAGTGCCTTCTTAGGTCTCCCAACTCGGCAAAACCCGCCAATAAGAATGTTGTAAGTAACAACATCAGGAATCATGCCATTGTTAGTCATTTCACGGAAGAGACTCACTGCCTCATCAATTCTTCTATTTTTACAATATCCATGGATCAATATGCTATAGCTAACAACAGAAGGCGAACAACTCTTCTCAACCATCGTATTAAATGCTTTCAAAGCTTCATCCATTCTATTTTGCAAACAGTAACCATCGATCAAAGAACTATAAGTCACTTCATCAGGCTCTATGCCTCTCTGAATCATCACATTAAAAACTTTATTTGCTTCTTTTAACTTCCCCTCTTTACCAAGCGTGTCCACCAATATGTTGAATGTATGCAAATTTGGCATAATTTTCCTATCCACCATCTCATCCCATAGTTTAGTTGCTTCCTTCCCTCGGCTGAAATTGCATAGGCCTTGAATTAAAGAATTGTAAGTGAAAACGTTTGGCCGAATTCCTCTGTTTGTCATTTCAGAGAAAAAAGTCAAAGCCTCAGATACCAATCTATCCTTACATAAACTATCAATGATTGTGCTATACATCACTACATTAAGTTCAACATTTATTTCTTTCATTTTTCTAAACAACCCAATAGCTTCATTAGTCTTGCCTATTTTACACAAACTGTTGATTATCGTTGCGTAAGTAACTGCATCAGGTTTGTAGCCTATCTTCTCTATTTTGTTAACCAACTTCACAGCTTCAACAATTTTACCTTGAAGACAAAGCCCCTTGACAAGAGTGTTTAGAATTATACAATTCAGTTGAAAACCAAGTTTCAAAATTCTTGCTAAGATAGAGAAGCCGAAATCCACCCGATTCAAATGGCAAAAGCAATTAGTCAGAACCCTTAGAATACAATCGTTGGGAGCGATTCCTGACTGTTCCATTTCTTTAATCAGAGTAATAACAGTTGAGTGATGCTTCATTCTTGCGATTGCACCCAACAAGTGATTAAAATCCACAATGGAAGGCAAAGGGTGCATGTGAAGCATTCTATCAAACACGCCCAAGGCATCATCAAGATTCCTAAAGCTACGAGATCTGCTTCGATTCCTCACAGATTTCAAGAACTGATTGGGGCTTTCCACAATATCTCTACTACTATTGGTAGATTTAGCAGAAGTAGAACTAAAACAGCGATAATAATAATAAAAATTTTGAGCATGGAAAGAAAGCCTTAAATGCGAATAATGAGGATCGATAAGCAAATGGTTGAAGAAGAAAGCAATAGAGTGTGTAGACTTAGCAGTCATACCCATTTGCTCAGGAAGAAAAGCAGAAACTGATCTGAGGTACTCAAGAGAAATTGCCGTCGTTTTCTGGTTTCACAATCTCCCGAGACGTTCTGAAGATGGGAGCCGGGAAGGTCTACAGTGTACGTACACTGTATTACACGACGTCGTTTCTTTTAGCCTACGGAATTATTTTACGATGTCCCGCCAAAATGTCTCTTTGGATGATCTTTCATTGTACAAAGCACACGTGTCACCACCCCATGATATAATTATTTTAGTTTTGCACATTGAAAGGACCCTTTTGCCCTTGTGGATCTAACGATTTGATTTCTAAGGCTGTTTCGTATTGTTCTCGATTTGATTTGCTTGATTTTTCTTTATATATATATAATTTGAGAAAAAACTAGCAGCATCAGCAACCAAAAAACCAACAGCATCCAACTTGTAAAATCCAGCAGCTGAGCAGCGTCAACAAACCGAACAACACAACCACCAACATCCAACTTCCAATATCCAGCAGCATCAAACAAAATCAGCAACACATAACCCCTAAGCTCCTAGACCTTCCAGCATGTTCCTTCATTCATGAGATCCCTTTAAGAATTTAGAAAATTTGACTCTTAAAAATATATAAATCAATATAAACAAAACATGCTGAGTAATTTTTATGTATACTTGAATAATTATACCAGCTTTGAGTGAGGATTATATGACCATGCTGATCATCAGTTACCGAAGGCAATGATAATAGCAATATCATTTAAGAAGTTTCTGATTTAAGAGAATGATATAAAAGGAACCACAAGCTTACTGTAAGCTCAACCGTATTATTTCTATTTTGGACAGTGAATTGCAGACAGGGACATATGTCCCATAAAATAAAGCCAAGTAACAGTAAGAACGCAAGCTCCCACCAGCATTCAAATTTTAGAACAGAGAAGTCTTTGATAATAGTTTTGCTGAAAAATTTTGATCAGGAATACACGATAGCTGGTGGGAGTACAAACTAATAATAGTTTTGCACACTTTACAACCTTACCAACGCCAAGAGTACAACTTGAATACAGAGAACCCGCTCGATGCTAGATCCTTGACTTGTACATCTCTTGAAAAGATTTCCACCAGCAATACTACCACAAATGAAAATATACCGGTACGTCCAACATGAATCAAACAACTTCACCCCATATTCCATAATTAAATTACTCAGAAATAAAACAAAAGCAAAAAACAAATGTATGTTTGTTTCAGCAACAAACAAAATGGACAACATATGTATGTTTCAGCAACAAACAAACAAACTAGTTTAGAACTTAGGTGTTGTGAGAGATGGTAAAAACCCACAAGCTAAAAGCCTAAGAAGTCGAAGACTTTGTACGAAAGCTAATTCATTTCAGCTTTTAAAGGACCGAAAATTCCTGCCCAGATCCAAAATAAGCAAACATAGAGCTCTATCTTAAGACATATAGAAGAAAAATCAAAATGAGGAAGGGTAGAAAAAGAGGGTTTAGGAGAAACCTCATTCAATAGTTTAGTTGCCTTCTTCCACGGGCTAAAATTGCATAGAGCCTGAATTAAAGAATTGTTAATAAAAAGGTTTGGTTGAATTCCTTTAATTGTCACTTCAAAGAAAAAATTCAAAGCCTCGGTAACCAATTTGTCCAAACATTAACTATCAATGATTGTGCCATAGATCACTACATTAAGTTTAAGATTTCCTTCTTCCATCTTTCTAAGCAACCCAATAGTCATACTCGTCTTACCTATTTTACACAATCCGTTCATTATCGTTCCATAGGTAACTGCATCAAGTTTGTAGCCCATCTTTTCCATTATGTTAACTAATTTCGCAGCTTCAGAAATTTTACCCTAAAGACAGAGCCTCTTGACAAGAGTGTTTAGAATTATACAGTCCACTTGAAAACCAAGTTTCACACTTCTTGCTAAGATAGAGAAGCTAAAATACACCCGGTTCAAATGGCGAAAGCAATTAGTCAGAACCTTTAGAGTACAAGCATCAGGAGCAAATCTTGACAGTTCCATTTCTTTAATGAGATAAATAACAGTTGAGTAGTGCTTCATTCTTGCAATTGCACCCAATCAATTAATTAAAATCCACAATGGAAGGCAAAGGGTGCACGTGAAGCATTCTATCAAACACGCCTAAGGCATCATCGAGATTCCTAAAGCCTCGAGATCTGCATGGATCTTTCACAGATTTCAAGAACTGATTGGGGCTTTCCACATTATCTCTACCACTATTCGTAGTTTTGGCAGAAGTGGCACTAAAAATACGACAACAATAATAAAAAATTTGACGATGGAAAGAAACCCTTAAATGACAATAATGAGGATCGTTAAGCAAGTGATTGAAGAAGAAATCAAGAGAGTTTCTAGACTTAGCAGTCGTACCCATTTCCTGAGGAAGAAAAGCAGAAACAGAGGAAGCAATTTTTCTCGTCCTCTTCGTTTTCCGCTCTCGCAATCTGCCGAAGCATTCGAGTTACATTCGATAACTGAAGGATAAAGGTGTAATTTTGTGTCTTTTTCAGAAAAGTCAACGGAAATCTTCCCTCTGGATATTTTCCTTCAATTTGACCGACCTTCCATCTCAAGCCGTTATCACCTACCCGTCCATTCATATACATAGACGAAAGAGAGATAGAGATCGCAGAGAAAAGATGAGAGTCACCGACAGAATCAACATCTTTCTCTTCATCTTTCTGTTATCCACACTCTCTCTGCCACCTGCCTCCGAATCCTCACCGCAATGCAAAGCGTGGCTGGTCCAGTCAATCCCCACCGACATGCCCCACCTCCCTCGGGTCCCCGGCGTTCTCGCCACCGGTTAGTTTCTTTTCACTCCAAATGCAATTTTATTTCTTTTCACTCCGAAGCTGAATTTGCGATGCTTTTTAATAGGCGACGTGTTCCGGTGGTTGGCGGGGAACTCCACGCAGAGACTGGACGTAATCGCTCAGTACTGGCAGCTCAATGCGCACCCCGACGATCCTCGCTCGGGGGATTATGGATACTCTGAAGCTCAGATGGATAACTTCGGTGCTCCTCAGGGTTCTCATGTTTACCAAGCCCTAGAACACGCAGCTGATCGCAATGTTAGTATTAGGTACGATTTTTTATTTTTTTTTTCATAATTTTTAAAATTTAAAACATGTTTGTTTCTATCAATCTTATTGTTCATACTTCATATGCTTAAATGTGGAATTTCTTATTTTTTGGCAGATTATTTATTAAATTTCTTGAATAGAAAGTGGCCACTTTTAAAAGTAAAAGAACATTTTAAGACTTTACACCCATTCTACTTCTATCTTTTTTCTTTTTAATTAGTTCAGCAGGATGAGAGTACGGTTTCTAGCGTTACTCATTTTATATATATAGTTACAAATGCTAAAAACTATATTTTTATTTCATAATTATCTCATAGTACTGATGTGGCCGTGTCAATCAGTTCTTGATTTTGTTTTTTTTTTTTAGTAAAACTGATCGGTAGTGTCATGTCACTCATGTGGGTGGAATAGTGATAGAATAAAAGTGTGATTTCTAACCTTATTTATATATAATTAGCGAGCTTGTTATTTAAAATGAAATATATTTTAGGCATATAAGTTGACTAGACTCTAAGCGAAATTGAATACTATGTAGGCTACTGTCACACTCGGGAGTTTATCCAGACTACACTGAAGAACCATCCAAGCTTGCCTCAGGAAGACCAAATGTGGAGAATGTGACTTTGTTATTGAGTGAATGGTGGGGGTCTGGCATAGTTCATGCAAAAGTCTGGATATCGGATCGTCAAGATGTGTATATTGGGTCTGCAAACAATGACTGGAAGTCTCTCACACAGGTATTTTGAAAGACTATATATATATATATATATATATATATATATATATAGTTTTTGATTTATCTTTTCGTATAGAGTAAAAGGTATAACTCTTATTTTCTGAGCTAAATCATTAAGTGAAAACAGGAAAGGTAGAAGTTTATTCCTTTTTATGATACATGTGGGAGGTTCAGAGCACAAACCTGATAACGTCAGCACTTGAATTATTATAAAAAACGTAAGGCGCCCAGAGATACACAAGAGGTAAACAAGAGAAAACATTTAACTAACTAGAAGGGAAAAAAAGAACAAAGGATCATAAAGCTATTGGGTTAGTATAAATAATGTTTTTAGCATCAACACATAATTACTTGCCCCAAAAAATAAGGGTTTTCTTTGGCATCAATGTTGTGCTCTATTGTCCTATTATAGCCCGTACTGATGGCCGCACAAATTAGCCTTCAATTTTCTTTTTATTAAAAAAAAAAAAAATTGAAAAAAAAAAGGGTCACAAGGTGGCCCAACCGCTGGTCACCTTGTGATTTTTTTTTTTTTTATATATATATATATATATATATATATATATATATATATTATTTGAAATTAAGAGTAAATTTGAAATTTTATAAAAAAGTCAAGGGTATAAACGTCATTATCTAACTTTTAACATTTAAAATCTGACGGAGGGGTTCAAATTGACTGCAATTGAAAGTTCAGAGGTCCAAATTGAAAGGTTTTAAAGTTCGAGGGCATGTCAAAACAAATGGTAATTTAAGAATTCAAAGTGAAGTTTCTCCTAAAAGCTTTGTGGGGTGAATTTTTAATTAGTAGCATGTCAGTTGAATAAAGAGGTGAGAGTGAGACCTTGCAAAAAGAAGAACGGTCAAAGCAGCAAATTAAGAACAATCATTAAATCATATTTATCTGTTAATTTGCTGCTAATTGTTTCAGCATGTTGGTTTGTCATTGCCCCATGTTATAAGGTGCCCTTTTAATTGAATGGTTATAGGTGAAGGAAGTTGGTATTTATCTTGTTGGTTGTCCAAGCATTGCAAAGAAGGTTGAGGTCTACTTTGACAACTTGTGGAAACTTGCACATCTCAATTCTTCGGCTTACACCAAAACAGTGTCAGATCAACAATGGCAGACTGATAGAAAAGTTCCTTGCTGGTCACATTTTGTTGATTCTAAAGAGAGGTGCAGGTATGCCGAAGCTTATTCTGCAGACTAGTTCAGTTGAATCTAAGGTTTCAAAAGTTATGATCATGTAAAAATTCTTTATGTTCCTGTAGTGTGTTGATAGTTTGGCATCAAATTGGTATAACTCAATCGGTATTACCACTTATGCTTCTTTTAGAATATTTATTGCCTTTCAAATTCCTTCTCTTTTATCTTTTTGCTTTTGTTTTTGTGTGGTTATTTTGATATTCAATCTCTATGTATTTCTTTTCTTGTCGGGAACTTTGTAATTAGGGAAGGGATAATATTGTATTTGTGAGATAAATCTAGTAGAGTTTTGCTTTGAAATTAAGATTAAGATGGTACTTCTATGCAAAATTTGAAAATCAGTTTGAATGGGCATAATTATGTGGTTGCCGCTTCTGAGTGATGGCCTCATGCCTATAGAACCTGTACTCCATTTTGGCTTAGAGAAGTGTTATACATCCCAAATTTTTTTTTCAAAAGTTAGTTCCCAAATGATATATCATCAACTCATGGGATGGTGACACATTATTTGGGAACCAACTTTTAGAACAAAAATTTAAGATGTTTAGCAACGGACTCAACACCGAGTCCGTGAAGATATTTGGTGGTTGTGGCCAACGGACTCTTCACCGAGTTCTTTTGCAATTTGTCACCACCTTGTGCGACCCTGAAAAAGGCCCGGCTTATTGCCATTGCCTGCTGTTTGGTCATTTTGGACCAGATTCAGAATTTGTATTACATTTACCTTTTAGGTTTTATTGTTGGGGTGCCCACCCCTTTTGTGGTCAATTAGTCCTGTAAGCCGCTTTCCCTTATTTGATTAGGAGAAAGAAGAAAAAAAAGCCTAATGATTTGCTTCGCTTTTTCCTAAAGATGTCATAATTTATTATCATTTTTGGTCAGTGCCTTGTTGGCAAGCAAATGTAGTGTAAAGATAAAATCTTTCAGCACTTAACTATGTATTGTTATGTCATCACAGGTCACCTCTTCCTCGATTGGTGAGGACTCCCCATGTAGCAGGGTATCCCGTACTTGCCAACCCCTATATGTTTAAAATACCATTTCAGACTCCTGGGTACAACTATTCAAATTTGCAGCCTGAATCCAGCTATCTCTCTTTTGCTCCTCCAGAGGTATTATAGAATTTCTAATATTTTGGTGGTGATATGGCTTTTGTTCTGTTATTCAACACAAATCTAGGGTTGCTTTGAAATCAACTTCCACTCTTTTAGTAATATTAAGGCACAAACTCATCATTTAGAACCGAACCACTACAAGCAACTCTAACGTAGAACTGAAATGGCATCATTTGGAAGCTTATCCTATACATGCTTATCAAACTCACTTCAAATGCTGAGTTATTAAAAAAAATATTATTAGATAATAGATCATCAAGATGACAATGAAAACTCATTGAGAACTTTATTAAAGGTTGATATTAGCTGCATTTGTGGAATGTCTAAAATATTTTTTGTTCTCGCTTTTTCTAGCTGTGCATGCTTAGCATTTTAGAAGTGTTGTGTTTTATGCTTCAATTTGGTTGCCATTTGTGGTTGCAGCTATTGTTTGGCAGATACCAGGCTGACGAACAGGCTTGGGTGGATACAATAAAATCTGTAGGGAGTGGAGGAACTGTTAGAATTAGTACCATGGACTGGCTAGGTCAATCCCAATATATGAAACAAACAGTTTATTGGTCATCCCTTTCAGCTGCCGTATCAGAGGTAACTTCCAATGTCACTGCTCCTTATTTTCTCAAAACATTGTTATGTTTATTGCTACAAGTAGTTAGCACATTAGCATTGGCCGCTATTCTAATTTCTAAGGAGTGTGCTAGCTTTACATGGAGAGGTTTAGGGTTGCATCCTTAGAAGCTGGTGTCTCATTTTTCATGTGTACATCACAATACTAGGGCTGGCAAAACATGTTGGCGTGTCGGGTTTGTCAACCTGTGTTCCTCATGATGATTTTTTCGCATACATAGAAATTCTTCTTTCCATTGCTATGGCAAGCTAGAGAGACTTATTTCTACTGCTGTTTCCAAACATGATTTCACTCATTTAATATATTTTCACCCGTTCTACATCCTTCAACATTCCTGGGTTTCATACACTTACAAATTTTATGAATTAGTAGGTTGTCTTCTCCAAGCATGCTACAGTAAAGATATTGGTTGCACTCTGGGCACATTTTATCAACAACACTGATCAGTACTTGAAGTCTCTCCTCTACTCTAATGTTCTTTGCTCTTCATCAAACTACAACAAATGTTCTGGAAAAGTTGAGATCAAGTACTATATGGTTCCGGGTTTCAATTCGACTGGACCTGCCACTCAAAATAGAACTAGTACAGGAAATATCTATCCTGGATATACCAGGGTAAACCATGGAAAGTATGCAGTTAGTAATGTAAGAGCCCACATTGGGACAAGCAATCTTGTTTGGGATTACTTTTATACAACATCTGGTGTAAGCTTTGGAACATACAATCCTGCCATTGTTTCTCAGCTGCAACTAGTCTTCGATGCCGACTGGAATTCGCCGTATGCTGTGCCGGTTGAAGGGTTAGAGGATGGTCATGCTTGTTCAAGCTGAGTAGTTGGAACTTGAAGTTTTGGGGACATTCCAAATCAGTATATGATGGCTTGAAACAAACCGTACATGAAGGAGCTGGCTGACTACATGTGCTTTAGATGGAAATGTTCAAGCCTGGAAATCATTTCATTTGGGAACCTATTATGGTGAAATACAACTCAACCTGAACTAGATAAATAAATAGCATTTCATCATAGTTACGAACTATATTTAGTATGAGTAATCTTAGAAACAACACTTTTATTTCATCACTATCATATCCTGCTAACATAGCAGTAACGTCAGTAAGACGAAATAATGGTGATATAAAAGTGTGATTTCTAATATTACTCATGTAGTATAGTAGTGTCACTTTAATAATCTTGTAAGTTGTAAATATAGTTGGATGATGATGCCAAAACAATAGCCCAATCCACAGTTGAATTGTTTGTAGGCAAAGCAAATCAAAAGGACATCGCTTATGCTAACACACAACAGTATTTTTGTTTTAATCAACATTATTTTGTGCATTTTTTGGATTAATAAGTTTTACTCAATAAATATCACTCAGATCAGTCATTACTAGAAACAAAACTCAAAAAATCTAACCAAAGCCCACAATCGAAATATGACTTTGAAACTGGATCTGGGACAAAATCAAATAACATAAAAAAATTGGTATGAAAAACTCCAAACTCACCTAGCTTACTAAAAAATAAAATCTTTCCATTAGAAGGATTTCATAGGAAAAATTTGAGATAAAGAAGTAACCTAATGTAGATAAAGATACTGCATTCAAATAAAGTTTTCATGACTTAATCTAATCCATTATATGAGGTTTTGGAACAGGAGAGCATCCGGTTTCTTATATTTGAGGGGTATTTTTATCCTTTTACTTTTTTTAGGACAAAAATACCCCTCAAATAGGGCTATTTTGATTTAGAATTTTTTTATTTTGGAAGAAATCTCCAAGAAGAGGAGCAATTAGGGGCCTTGGAGGGAGATAAATTTGTAATTTTCTCCGTAATGAAACATGGACAAAGTTTTTCTTTAAATTCGGCCTGAATAAATTCTTTCAACTGACAACCATCTTAAGAGTATATAATTTTCATGTAACAATATCAATTCAAAAGGTTTGAGAAATTTCTCAAGGTGAAAAACTTTGTCGACCAAACTAGCATCTCATGTAAGTGCAGCCAAACCCACCACTGAAAATAAACATCTCAAGCCCACGCCAAAAGCCGACCCTTTTGTAAGCCCTACAGAGAAACAGAATACCCAGCATCTCCAACCAAACACCCAGAAACCCACAGTAAACCAAAGTCACATACACTAGAGGGTTCTCAGCACAGAGAGAGCGAGAGCGAGAGAGAGAGAGTGGAAGATGCGGAGTTTGAAAGCTTTGGTTGGTTTGAGGAGGGGCTCATTTCAGAGAGTGAGCTTTCTTTCTCTCTCACAGCAGAGAGGCTTTTCTGCTCAACCAAACTACGCTCAAAACGATGATCTTCAAGACCAGGTCAGTCTTTCATTCTTACCCTTTTCTTTATATATATATATATATATATATATATATATATATATATATATATATATATGCGTGTATATATGTATGTTTGTGCTGAAAATAAGTCGGTTTCAGAGATTTCTATGTCTATGTTCTCTCATTCTCTATGAAGTTTGTTCATTTTGTTTCTAAGATGAACCCCATTTGTTGGTATTGTTTTGTTAATCTCAAAGGTTCCTAATTTGGTTCAATTTTCAGGTTTTAGTTGAAGGAAGAGCTAAGTCAAGAGCTGCCATTCTCAACAGACCTTCTGCTCTTAATGCTCTCACTACTTCAATGGTCTTTTCTTTTCTTTTTTTGGTTACATTTCCTCCGTTTCTTGTCACTTTCTCCTTCTAGCTTCACAGTCCATGCCCATTTGGTAAATTTGTGAACTGGAGTTGTTTTTCTTTTATAGGTCGCTCGGCTTAAGAGATTGTACGAATCATGGGAAGAAAACCCAGATATTGGCTTTGTCTTGATGAAGGTATTACATTGTTTTCGGTAGCCCACACAACGTCTTATTTTTCGTATCTTTTTGGGCATGCTTGATTTCATTTTAATTAACATGACTTTGGAGTTCGCTGGCTATGTCGAGAATTGCCAACGTGTTTTCTGAGGATGGCCAATGTTATGACAGCAGAAAATGCATGCGGGAAGTAAGGGTACTGGTTTTTTGAACTATTACTATCAAACAAAAACAAAAGAGAAAGAAGAGATTACTTTGATAATGTAGATGGTTTGGAAGTTTGAGAACATGATGTGTTCTTTATTTTCTACTTAAATAAAATATAAACGTGATTGTATGGATAGATGCTTTAGGATGTTTAAGGAGATGGGACTTTTTAGAATAATTTTATTGAAACCGTTAGTGGAGATGAGCTTCAAAACCTATTTTCTGCATCTAATTTATTTACTTCATTAGTGGAAGTGCTTCTCAAACATGCCTTTCTGATGCTTCAAATTTGATCATCCTTGGTGGCTGAGCTGCTATCTTGAATTTTTTGAAGGGTAGTGGCAGGGCTTTCTGTTCTGGTGCAGATGTTGTTACCCTTCATCATCTAATCAATGAAGGTGAGTTGCCTTTCAACCTTTTTTTTTTTCTTTGAATGATTAGATTCAACTCCATACTTCTCTGTTCCAGGTATCAACTTGAAAGCCCATGCTACCTATGGTTTTCAGAACCAAAAATAAATAAATAAATAAAAAGATAATTTAATTCCCTTTTTTGTAGCGCTTGTAAGACCTAGTTTGATTTTATCATTTAATCAATGACGGTGCATTGCCTTTCAATATATATATATATATATATATTTTTTTTGGTTCTTTGAATGATTAGATTCAACTCCATACTTATTTGTTCCAGGCATCAACTTGAAAGTGATTGGTTTTATGTAATATAGTCATTCTAACTATGTTTTTTGGAACTAAAAAAAAAAAAGCAGATAATTTCATTTCCTTTTTTTTAGCACTTGTAAGACCTAGTTTGATTTTTCATAGCCGCAGATTTAGGGAATTCCACCTTTATGGTGTTTTCTTTGGTTGTGGGTGTGAACTTTTATAGGTGTCCAAAGTACTGAAGAGCTTAACTAGTAATATCACTGTTTCTGATCTGCATATCTGACTAATTTTCATTCCATATGGTACATTGTGTAACGAGGTTGGTATTATGTTACAGATTTTAATAATGACTAAATCGGACCGCTATTAAGGATTGGCACTCAGTGATCAGGCTAAAATGTTTATATTGAATCTTACAGATTGTTCTCAGCTAGAAATTACTTATTCACCATATAAAAAAGGAATTTATAGATGGGCCTTTTGATTTAGTAATTATTATCTAAGATCCATTAAATAAATATTATAATGTCTTGGGTATTTTCGCTAAGCAAATCAGTGGAGAGGCTATGCTCATTTGGACCAGGTTGGTCAGATGGATTATAGAAAAAAAAATCAACATTGGAATTCTGAGTCAATTTACACAAAAATGGAGATTGCCCTGCCCCACCGCGGGGGGGGGGGGGCGCAGTTATTCAGGCTATGCTTGCCAATGCCATGATTGGACTTTGAGTTTTGATGAAAATGTTACAACTGTCAATGGCTATACATAAGGTGTAACTAGTATCCTATTTCCTATTTTGTAATTTTAAATTTCTCAATGCACTTTGCTGTTGGTTTGGAAACAGTTATACAATTCGAGTACGTTTTGTTGTTAATATCTTTCTAGCTATTTTGATAATGTGCAGGGAATGTTGAGGAGTGTAAAAAGTTTTTTGAGACATTATATAAGTTCGTATATCTTCAAGGGACATATTTGAAGCCACATGTGAGTATTCAACCCTTTTGAATTTGAGATGTCAGAAAATATTGGTGAATGACCTATCTTATCCAAGATATATGTTATTACCTTTGGCCATGTTCCAGTCATTTTTAAATGTTTGTAGAAAATATTAAGGATATAGATCATGTTTTCTCTTGCTTGCCCCTGTATCTTTGTTGCCAATTGGTTTTTCTTGTTAGGATCTGGGTGGTATTGACCATGGTATCTTGCATTTTATGTTTGTGTGGTAGCAGTTTTTTTCTTATTATAATCACATGATGAGTTGTAGCATGCTTGTTGTTTACTGGTGTTCTTTGCTTAGAATAAGTGGGGGTTTTTCCCCCTATGGCCTTCTTCTTTATCGCTGCTTTGATGGGGCTCTTGATGATCATTTAATCTACATCTATACAGGTGGCTATTTCGGATGGTATCACCATGGGAGGTGGGGCTGGAATTTCGCTTCCAGGAATGTTCCGTTTGGTAACTGATAAAACTGTATGGAACTGCTGCTACGCCCTACTGAATCTAATCATTACTACTAGATTGTTGTTTGAGTTATCAATAGCCTCCCGTTTTATATGAAATGTAAAAAGTTCCAATAAGTGAAGCACTTTATTCGATTTTATGCTATAATCTTAACCAATAATGCAAGTATACGTCCTTAACCTTTGGATGAGATGAAAAGGCCGTATATTCTTTACTGCATGGAATTTTTCTTCTGTTCTGTTGGGACTTCCAGACAGAATAAATATGCTTGGTTTTTCCGGGTGACGAGAATCATTTTGTAATTTCTCTTGGCCTGTAGAATATCTAATTAACAGAAATATAGTTGTATAATCACCATGTTTTGGTGAAGTAGATGCATAGATTAACAGTTTCTAACCTGTGCATGAAAATTGCAGGTTTTTTGTCATCCAGAGACTCAAATGGGTTTCCATCCCGATGCAGGGGCTTCCTTTTATCTTTCTCGTCTACCTGGCTATTTGGGTGAAGTATATTTTTCTCAGTTTACTTATCAAGAATATATATATAAAATCTCAGTTTGCAATATGCAATATTTCCAAGAAAAACGTTAGCACAATGAGATTATTTGGATTCACGTGGTTTCTGTGAACTGTTCAGTCACTAGGATACAGTATTTAACTTTTTCTCTTGTAAACCCCAAAATTTATTTGCAAAATGTTGGATTCTTTGTTCTTTGCAGGGGAATACTTAGCCCTTACTGGAGACAAGCTTAATGGTGTAGAAATGATTGCTTGTGACCTTGCTACACACTATTCACTAAATGCAGTTTGTTTTCACTTATTTTGCTTCTTTCATTCAGTTTCTGTGTTTTGTTCAGTATTATGGATAGCTGTTAGTAATCAGTTCCTTCCTACAGAGACTTGCTTCAATTGAAGAACGCCTTGGGAAATTGATCACAGATGATCCTTCTGTTATACAAACATCCCTTGCGCAATATGGTGACCTTGTCTATCCAGAAAGGGGGAGTGTTCTTCGCAAGTAATGCTCTGTCAAAGAAATCTTATTTCTGCAGCATTTTTATTATTTTTCTTGCCCATCATGCTTGTGTAGAAACCCTTTATTATTAAATTTGTAGTTTCTATGGATATAAATAAGTTCATATAAAAGGCTGGAAATTTAGGCTATGCACATAGTGCAGATCATTGTGAGACTGTTGTTGTTTCACTAGGAGTAGAACTGAAGTCTTGGACACAATGCAATGGGGTAAAAGAAGGAAAACTTTAAAATTGATGATTTCAGTAAGATCACAATGCCCCGTAATTTGATCTCTGGGACATGGATGATTTCATTTTCATCTGAAACTACAATGCATGAGGATGTATCAACCCATATCGATATATCTATGATATACTGGCGGTGTGAATAAGTGCTTTATACATCTATTTGTCATGCTTTAAGCTGCTGGAGAAACCTAATTTACCTGGTTTCATTTTGAGAAACGGCAAAAATACGCTTCTGGTCCCTGAAATTAGGCATAGGATTGATTTTCGTCCCTCAATTTATAAAGTTCCTTTCTCATGCATGAAAAATTTAAAAGGTAGCTGTGTTGTCCTTCTATCCATCAATCAATCATGAATTGTATGTGTGGATTAACCAAAAAAATCCACAGCTTACTTGAAGAATCATGAATCGAATTGTATGCGTGGCTAATGGAAGACTGATGTGATAAGGTTATAATTTGATGTGGCTTTCACATAGATGAATGGAAGGACGACATTACCACTTTTTCAAATTTTTCTGGGACGAAATTTAAACCTCTTCAATTTCAGGGATGAAAATTGAGCTTAGTCCTGATTTCATTGAACAAAAGTTTATATCAGTTTTGAAAATAAGATTCAGTTTTCAGGGTCTTATGGTATAAGAATATTGTCAATCACCTTGCTTTTTTGTAATTGATATCCAATGACTCAAATTGATTTTTTTTAACTACTTCCATTACACCGTACTCCTAATTCAATGAGTCATGCATGAGAATGAAGGAAAAAGTTTCAAGATTGCTATCCCCCAAGGAAAACATGGCTCTCTTTTTGCATACAACTAGTATGAAATCTTGATTTTTCATAGTATTTGTGTGAAGGTCAAAATAATCAATTGATGGTAATGGCCATTTTTGTAGACATTCATTCGTATCTTGTGATTCCGGAATTCCTGGAATCACAGGATTTATTACTTGATAGTATATATATATATAGTATTTTGTAGAAGCACTGTTCTGTGTGTTTCTGACTTAGTTTACTTGCTCATTTTGATGTTGACTCAGGATTGACATCATTGATAGATGTTTCGGCCATGATACAGTTGAGGAAATTATAGATGCGTTGGTAAGCATGAAATTATGTTTCTTTACTGTGTACTTGATAGAATTGGATAATAGAGAGTGCTTAATCCAACCTTGTCAGATAAGGGCCAGCAAAACTAGTTGATGGTTGACTCTACTTTTGTAATGAACATTAGTTTTTCCCTTTTTTCTGTCATTTTGCTGATTTCTTTATTCTTTGTTGGAAAGAATGTCCAGTTTATTTTTATTAATTTTTGGTACTTTGAAAGTACTTAATCACAATCTCCAGTAGCTTTCTGGTGGTTACTCGGGTTTTTGTGATGCTTGCTGAAATAATCGACTGTTCTAGTCAACCATATTCTGTTTTCCTTTTCTTTTTTGTTTTTCTACTTGAGAGTGGCAAAAGAAAATAATTTTTGGCTTCGAAATAGGAAATTTGGTTATATGGTAAAATGTAGGATGAATCCCTTTAAACAGTCCAAGTAAATATGTTTTTAGGGGGCTAAAGGTGATAAGCAAAATTCCATCACTGCTATCAAAAAAAATCAAGGGCGACAATTAGCATCAAGTAGTTCCTTATTTCTTTTATGATTCTGGTAAAATCTCAGCATGCTAGCATCAAAGAGTAAATTAGTGACCCAATAATCAGCTTGATTTGTTAAGTTTTAATCATTTGTAGCAATATCTTTACAGCATTTCCAATAGTTAATTTGTTTAAGGAACTACTTTTTATATTATATGGCTGATATCTTTTTAACTCATTGTGATTCATTTATTGATATGCTTGATTTGCTAAATGGGTTCCATGCTTTAGTCCTTTTACTTTGACGCTTATATGGAAAATTTTACTGTGAACTCTACACGAAAAAATCTAGTTCAACTTAAGTCCTAGATTGAAAGAACTAATACAAATGAATAATTCAACCATTAATTTGTATTAGCTGTCTGTCAGTCTCAGGCAAGAAGTTGAAAGACTAGTATTCCGAAGTTGATGTGACTTGAGATATTGTTCCTTGCATAGAAGAGACAGAATAAATTTCTGAATTAAATGTTATTCAATTGGTGTTGGGAGATATCCAACTCTGTTGGGGCAACTGTTATATAAAATTTTTTACTCTTCATCTGAATTTATGCTAGAATGTACATCCTGATGTAATGCTTATTTTTTTATAATAATTTGCTCAGGAAAAGGAGGCAGCCGAGTCCTATGATGAATGGTGTAAAGCAGCCCTGAAGAAACTAAGAGAAGCCTCCCCTATAAGCTTAAAAGTTACTTTACGATCTGTGAGTTACTTATGCATGCATATGGGGTTCTATTCAAATTGCTTTATTACGACCAGGATAAATTTGAACCATGCCTCAACTTTCTTCTTTGCATTCAGATACGTGAGGGTAGATTTGAAACTCTTCATCAATGTCTTGCTCGTGAGTATCGGATATCCCTTAATGGAGTTTCTAAACGGGTTTCTGATGACTTTTGTGAGGTATGTGCTAAACTATTTCTTCAATCAAGTGTTGAATACATACCAACGTTATCCCTAATCTTTTCTTCCTGATTAGGGGTTTCTCTTGTATACTCTATGTTTATTAAGGTTGCGGCTTTATGTACTTTTTTTATTGAGATTTAATAAAAAAAATTCTAATGTTACCCCTTTTTTCATTTATGTGTAGGGTGTTCGGGCGCGATTGGTGGATAAGGACTTCGCCCCAAAGGTATGATCTTTCTCTGTCCATAATCTGTATTTTAACCATTGAATCTATTTTCAAGTTAAATTGATTGTGTTGGTTGATCTTTTAATTGCCAATATGCAGTGGGATCCTCCTTGTTTAGCAGAGGTATCAGAAGACATGGTTGACTGCTACTTCTCTCGGCTTGATGAGTTAGAGCCTGAACTGGAGCTGCCTACTGCATTGCGAGAGCCTTATATGTGAGATACATGCCTAAGTACTGAATTTATGTAATGAATGTTTGCCTTGATGGTGGTTGGTTTTGAAGGAATAGCCATTTCAAGGTTTTTCTTAGAAATAATTTCTGACATTATTGTTGTAAGTTACATTTGTCCGAAATTAGCCTTCATGGTAATTTTTGGAAAGAGCTTGTTTATTTTCATGTTACATCAGTTGTGTTCTTTAGAGAATAGATTAAGAGTCCGTTTTGGCCATGCAAAAACAATTGTAGAAAGTGTATCTTTTGGGAGTGTTTTTAAAAAATTACAATTTGAAAACGTAAAAAATCTGTGTTTTTAAATTGCAGGTAATGTGGAGTGTTTTAAAAACACACGATTTTAAAAGCTTGATTGTGATTTTAAATGCCAAATTGCAATCAACAGCCATTATGGTTGTAGTTTACAAATCCTTAATGATGAACATGTAATACCTTTAAAGGAGTCATGACACTTTCTACAAATATTGCTCTGAAACTTAATACTCTTAGCTGTATTTGTACTCCCTAAATTGCAAAATTTACCGTGTATTTGGTGACATGATCATTCTTTTCACGCAATAATGGATCCCCCAAATGGAATCTTTCACAATCTTACATGGATTACTTAATATGTTTTTCAAAGGTTTTTAGACTGTTCCACCATAATGAAATGTATACTTATAATAGGAAGGGAAAATGCTTGAAATACTACACCTGAGCCTAGGTATCATGACTCGAGACTGCGAAGCATGCAAATGCTTCAGTCTGCTTAGAGCACAATCCCTCTATCTTGAGTATCATCCCTAAACATAGGAGGCAATCTTCGACAGACTCATGAATAAAAACCTCGTTTTATATGCTGCCTACCAAAACAAAGCAATGATAAAGGCCTTAACCGAGTGAATTATAGCGTAAACAAAATAACAAACGCCGTGGATCCTAATCTATCATCTAGGACCCTCCATCCCCCTGATAATTGAAAGAGACCACAAGGTAAATTCTTTAATTAACATTATCAACAGGGATACACACAAATTCCAGAGTAACAACTCCAAATATTAACAAAAGAATAACCCATCTTGTAGTTGAAAACAGTTCAAAATTCCCAGAAGCCCTACAACCAGCATGAGTCATGACCCTCTAAACGACACTAACAGGGCCGGGTTTCAAACTTGAGACTTATGCCCATGCTGAAAAGCTCCTGGCACAATAACTTGGCCCCATAAGGTACACTAACCTTAACAATGTCATCTACGGATTCACAAATCCGGCAATATGGACCCCTAATCTTACGGCCCCCAGGCACTGCCCGTTGGATCACATTCGCAACATTTTTGCATTTCCGGCAAATGTGCATCTGTGAGGAGTCACTGAGTGTAAAGAGGCGTTCATGCAAGTTTGCTGAGGCACCATGGGCTATAAGGCAGTCACGCTCCATCTCACCAAACTTCACCCCACCAAAACGCTTCCGGTCTGCCACTGGTTGTCGGGTAAGAGGATGAACAGGACCAGTGTTGCGAAATTTTACTTTGTCTTCAGACATGTGGATCAGACGCTGATAGAATGTTGGGCCCATAAATATGAGGGAACGAACCATTTCACCAGTTCGGCCATTGTATACTCTCTCATTTCCCCATCTTGAAAATCCAGCCCTGCCACATATTAACCAATACAAGAATCAATTTGTTGACCATTTGAAGCAAACAAAACAAAAAGGATAAGGAACAATAGGAGATTTAAGTATGGGAATAATCCCTAAGACATGCATACAGAACTTGGAGAACAACATTCAACCTGGCAAATGAGCACGTAAATCTAAGAAGGATCAGATACTCAGTAGTATGAAGAGGCATATCCTACAAAGCAAAACCACCATAACATAACCACAATCTCAATAGGGGCATTGGAACTGTTGATAGGTCTTCTTGGCACAGATATACTGCCCCATTCCTTTATAAGTGTCCCCCTTTCCTACTTGGTGTGTTCCACGTATATCCTTCGTGCATATAACTATTCAATTTCCTATACTAACCTTAATTATAAAACTGAAACAAAACAAAAAAGCGTGTCTACTCCTTGATTGTTAAAGCATTTAAGGGTAAATTGAAAAATACCATCAAAGGGGGTGTTTGTTAAACAACACCCCACCACACCGCACTGTTCATGGACCACGGCACTGTTCATGGATTAAAAAAAAGAAAAAAAAATTAATAATAATTGGTATGGAAAAATGAAAAAGTGGTATTGGGAAGTAAAAAATTTTGTTTTGTAGTGATTTTTTTATTTGAATAGTAATAAAAAGTAAATGATTGGATATAAAAAGTGAGTGATTTGATATAAAAGTAAGAATATTTTTTTGGAAAAAAAATGAAGTGAATAGTGTGGTGGATGTGGGGGAATGTGAGGGGGTTTAACAAACACCCCCTTTGATTCAAAGGCGTCAGTTGTCCTTGCATTTAGTATCTTATGGGATGGAGGGAGCACTCAACAACCCAAATTGTTGGGATCCACAAAATTTTCTTTTTCCAAAGCAACCCAGGTAAGAAGAAAATTCAAAGAACCAACCATGCATTAATTTATATGCGTGGTGCAATGACATTGAATAAATTATTATGCTCGAGTATGACTGTTCACCTGTGAAGCTGTTCCGTGATGGCATCAACAGAGAGTGTGGAGAAAGGGGTGGCATATCTCATTGATCCACCACAGGCTATTCCCTTCCCTAAAGCAGCCTCTAGGAGTTGACCAGGAGTTTGTCGTGAAGGAAATGCATGTGGATTTATTACAATATCTGGAACTATCCCTTGTATTGTGAAAGGAAAGTTCTCTTGAGACTCCAAAAAACCTAACACACCTTTCTGCCCGTGCATGCTTGAGAATTTGTCTCCAAGACATGGGGATCGGACCTGGATTAAATTGTAATTGATGCATCATCACATATCAATAAACACCATGAATAGCCACTTCTAGAAAAAAAATTGAGTCATCATACAGTACACATATTTGACATTATGCACATGCATGTAAAAAACATATAGAGGTACATATAGGTGCAAGTGTTGCCCGCGCATCTGCACGTGTTTGCATGCAGGTTCAAGTGAAATATGATAAATATTACCTGTCGCAGGGACACCACAGCAAAATTCTTTCCATCGTCATTAGAAGAGAGCACAACTTTCTGAACCATGCCCCTTTCAGTGTGCTTCAGTTTGATACTGTGATCAGCCCCTGATTCTGCACACCTCCCTACGACAATGTCACCACTCTGCAGGTTTGCACCAATGAAAGGGAAACCATCATCATCGAGGCTGTCAACACGTCCAATCTTGCTTTGAATCTTTCCAAAGTTTACACAATCGTCAGGCTTCCGCCTCTTTTCCAACGATTCCTTGTTGTCAACCTCAGCCTTATAACTTCTGATGTGCTCAGACCGAAACATACCACGCTCCAATGAAGCCTTGTTCATCACCAAAGAATCCTCTTGGTTGTACCCTAGGTGAACATTGACTGCCACAATACAATTCTGACCATTGTAGAATTCAGGTTTTGGCAGTATTCCATGTTGACCCAGAGGATAGCCTGGTTTTCCAAGACAGTCAGAAGTCATTGTACGAAAAAGTGGCCTCTGGGGATAATGTAATTGGTGAGACAGAGTATCCACTCTGATGTCAGGATTTGTTGTGGAAAACCCAATAGCTTGTGAAGAGTGCTTCTGAGACTGGTAAAGGACCCTCCTTGCATGGTCATGATTTGCAAATGGGATAATTCCACAGCTCAAACCTAATAAAAATGACATGTCAAGTTCGCAGTGGGTATACTTGGTAGGTGAATTTCCCTCTTTTTCCATGAACAGATATTTAATGCCCCATGCAGTACGACAGTCTTCTTCTTCTTCAGTTCCAATTAGCTCAACTATTCCCTTGTGCAAAAGAGATTCAAATGTGTAATTTTCAGCTTTATACCCTTTTATCTTGTTCAAATTCTCAACAACTAAAAGAGGACGTAGAATCCTTCCAGCATCAGAAAACATGCGTACTTCTTCATGTTTTTCATCTCTTTTGATTTCCAACTGCAAGACTAAATCATTATTAATGACGTTGAGAAAGCAAAAAGAATCTATAAAATAAAACAAACCAACTCAAGTTGCACAGCGGAAATCCAATTGTGGGTTAAGAACCCAAAAAAGGGATTAAACAGACTACTTCATACTTCAACCAAGAAATGGGCAGTATTTTAAGTATTTTTCAAAGCATTGGCTGGAGGTGGACCAATATCCATAGCAGTTTTCAGTATTGTAATCATTTCAGTATAGAAAAACAAAAATAAGCAAATGGACAGTTAAAATACATATATAATCAAATAAAGTAAATGTTATAGATAGAGGTGGAAAATAGATGCAAAACAACAGAAAAATAAGATTTAGAGTGATAGGAGGAGCCTTCTGCCCCCGTCACTCAGCATAAACTAACTAGACAAGGCATCCACCAGCAGTATAGCCTACAGCAAGAATGATCCCCTCACATCTAGCTTGCAGTGAGGTTGTACACTAGGATACATCAAAAGTCAACCAATTTATGTATGTCTTTTGGCAGACAGAGCTACCACATACAAGATAGTTGGTCAAGCTGACTTCCTCAAGCTCTTATAGAATACTAACATTTTACCCAAAGTAATATTCCAATCATGATTCAATATATCTGCCTGAAGCATAGCACACAAATGGCTGCATGCCAAAACCAAAATGAAAGAAATCTGAAAAGCCTCTATGGGAATTGAGATAACTAATAGAGAACCTCATGTGACAACTGCTTCCTGCGTCTCTTGTTTCTGACCTCTGCAACAAATGAAATGGAATCTTTACAAACTCCTATCCACTCTCCATTCAAAAACACTTTATACTTTCCACGTAATGAGGCATCATCCACCAATTCCTCCATCCCACAATCGAAGAATTTGGAACTTACAGGCTCCAATATGTTTGTGCTTACTAGGCCAGTAATAGCCAAATTTTTTACCAGCCCACAATTTTCACCATCCGGAGTAGAGAGAAAACATACCCTTCCCCAGTGAGAAGGATGTCTGCACATAGAAAATCCTGTTAGATAATTTAACAGCAATCATTGCCAAACATTGCAAACACCAAACTCAGTAAGCACTCAACATTCCAAAAACCAAATATGAATATGTTAGAGCAGACATAATTTAATATTGAACCATGAGATTCAAACAACTAATAATAATCCATGCAGAAACAATAGTGGAAACAACTAACTCAAATGCTGATAGCAATGTGAAATTAGTTTAACTTCTCAAATCTCTAAAAAGCAAAAGAAGGCAAAGGGAAAAAGGAGGAAGGATGGTTCAACCCATGTCTGTTACATCCAATATTTCAGTAGTAGAGTAGTAGTTGTATTAGAACTCTAATAGTAGTTGCATTAGAACTCTAGTCAGCTATATAAGAACACATAGGTAGAAAGAACAATCATTGAAGAATTATCCCGGCACTTATGTGTAAACGGTGACTCCTACCTTAAGTGGAGAACTATTAATATCAATTTCCCTAACTCAAATTCGAAGGGGAAGAGAGAGCTCAAAATTTTGGAATGCTCCATTAATTTTGAGGCTCGAGGCAGTGGCTCTAGTCAGGGCAAAGCTGTTAAAGCAAGGTAGCTTCGCGGGTTTAGGACTGCCTTGTGAGTTTAGGGCATTTTGGAGTTTCAGAATCTGAATTGTGGGCTTAGGGTTTCTTTGGGTCTTAGGGCTCTTTGATCGGGGTCATTTTGTGGGCTAACGTTGGTCTTCCTGTGTATACTTCCAATGTACTTAGGGGCACCTTACGCTTTTTGATATATACAACATTACTTATCAAAAAAATATATATATCAATTTCCCTTTTCCATCTCTATCAATCATCCATAATTCATCATCCACCATAGTACGATCTTATCAATTTCACTATTGATATAATGTCTTTCTTATTTTCCTTTCATCATCATCATTCACTTTCTCACTTTCTCACTTTCTCTTTAGTACTTCAGTTCCAACCAAGCAAATATACATATAAGTTGTGAAGCCTGATAAGAAGCAGAATTCATAAGGGAGAGAGTTGCAACTTTCATCGAGGAAATTAATATACATTCCAAGAAAATTTCACTCGATTCCCTGTTCCTTCTTGATCTTCCTAAGTTGCAAAAGAACAAAACGACCAAGAGGTTAAAAGGCATGATGTAGAGAATCTTCTTTTTTGGGATAAAACTCAGCATCTTCAATTTAACATAACTAAAGTTTAATAAAAGAGCGCCCCTCTGCGCCCTTTTTATATATCATCATTACTTATCAAAAAAAATAGTTTAATAAAAGAGACCAATCTAACAGTAAGGCCAAAGTCCTATGTGCCACCATTCTCTTGATCATGGGAATGGAAAGAGTGCCACAAGTCCTGAAAATTTCAAACTAAGAACAGGCTCTTTTTTCAAATGAGATATACTAATTACTTTTCCGGTTAATTGATTTCTTTTCAAATTGTTAGTACAGTCAGGTTGTATTTTGAAACATGATTAGTTGTTTAGATCAAGCAACACATTACACACAAACTGTGCACGCCTGTGCCTGATGCAATACTTAAAACATTAATTTAACTTTTAAAGATGAAGAAACAATTAATGCTAAATGGACCAGGACATACTGTTAACGATACCATTAACCCAAGCATAACTATTAAAAGGACATAATGTTGAAGAAACTATTAATGCTAATCAGGCATAAATATAAAAAGGAGATTGTTTGGCACAATAACCCAAGCATATATCATTCAACCAATAAGCCAACTATGGTGAAGGTATAGCCTGTAATGCAAGGCAAAACAAAACTTAATATGTGTTTAATACAACTTACGGGTATCTGGCATCTCCAACCTTCCCAGCATACTGAACCTGCTGGCGTGTCCTCCTCATTTCAGCCATTGTCTGCAATGGATTTGTTCGCCCTAGCGTTGCCACTACACCTGAAATCCTTTCCATCCTCTTGAAAGGATGCGACCATGCGCCCGTTGAGAAGGCCCTCGTAAGACCATTGGTTATTATGGAAGCATCCATATAGTGTTCAATTGGACGCACAACACGATCTCCATAAAGGTCTCTCTGCAGAACCTTTGCCATGCGCCTCCGTGCATGTGCAAGATGCACTTTCAACTCTCGCTCAAGCAGCTCACCAGCCAAGTCAAACCTCTTGTTTCTAAAATCATCCCTGTTATCGCATTTTCTGCGGCCAGAGTAAGCCTGTAAGAGGCACTTCACCATATACCCAAGAAAACTTGCCTTCAGCTTTGGAACATTGAGACTGGGAAACAGATACTTGCTAATGCACTCTTCAATAGATTCCCCAGGAGGAAATTTGGTACCCTTTACAAGTTTATCCACAAAATTTAAAGCTTTCTTCCCAATACGAAAGCCCTCACATCTCTCATCAGCATCATGAATTGATGCAAATAGTATATTTGATATGCTGGCATCTTCACTGTCATAATCTATCAGATCAATAACTTCTCTGTCTGATGACACACCAAGAGCGAAAAATAATATCCATACAGGGATCTCTGTTGACAAAAAATATACAGTAAGAACTTTTTCTCCTCCTTTGATATCCTCAACTTTAGAAACCTCCACTAGCTTCATGATTAACCTATTCTTCTTCATTTCTGACTTGTATGAAACTGTCCAACCTTGAACATTCAAAATCCAAAGCCTCTTCAAACTGATCTGCTCTTGTGCGATAAATATCTGGAATAAAGACAATACATATGTATTATAAAAATATTTGGCAACAAAAATGTAAACAAAACAAATATCAACCTATAATAAATATGTCAAATAGCACCGTGAAGTTTAAGAGAAAATTTTAGAGACAGCAAAGAAGTAGAACAATGTAAAACAACCAAAAATGTAAGGAATCAAAATAACTACCTATACTAAATATATCGCATAATGCCTAAAATTTTACAGTTGAATAGAAACTTTTCCAATGGAAGGAATCAAAAGCTAATAATGTAAAACAACTTTGGGATACAGAGGCATAGGCTTCGAGACTAAGAACAAGGCCAATGATGCCACTCATTCCACACTTTTTTATTATGATAAACTTTTTTTAAAATAAGTAATCAATAAATATCATTAAAAACATAAGGCCCCTTTTCTAAGTATACAGAAAGTATACAAAAGGAACACATAAAAAGAATAAGCAAAAAGAACAAGGAACTCCCAGCTAAAAACACCTGCAGAAGCCCAGATGGAAAAACTACAACGTATCTAAAGGTTACAGCCAAGGTGAAATCTCCAACACACTTTTCCACCACCCTTATGTCCCACATAAACAAAATACCCCATGAAGCCCCAATGGAAACCAAGCAACACCGGACCACAAGATGACACCCCAGACATTTCTTTCCCTCATTCAACACTCTCACAAACCAGGCGCGTAACCAAGGCTTCATCAAAACATTGAAAGTACCCTCTCCTTGCCTATGCCACAGCTAGAACAATTATCTCTAGCATCACAGTTTATGGAGCACTCCAAATTTTTTAGCTCCCTACTACCAAGTATAGATTGAGAAGCCAAAACCTCATGATTGTGTTCCTCTTCAAGAAATGTCAAAAGAGCCAAAAACTGTTTCCCATGACCCACACATGAGATCCCCACAATAGGATAGATCTCCTTCGCACATTGCACAACCTCTAAGTAGCCGAATTCACCCACCTCTCCAACCTCACCATCACCCACCTCATCTAACCCATCCAAGACACCTGAAGTAGGACCCACAGCCAGGATCTCTCCAGCCCCATCAACACCACCATTGTCCAACCCGTCCAAGGGGCACAAAGAGACTTCTTTTCCCTTCCCCTTCTTTTGCTTATCAACCCCCTTAGCACCCACAATCACTTTTGAACTACCTTGCATAAGGCAGGCGTAAGAAGGATACTTCTCAGAGGACCCGGCACCTTTGACAATCCCACCCCATCCAAGAAACACGGTTGTTGTACATGCCCCTTAGCATTTGCAGCCATATTTGAGGACTGCAACAAGCACGCGGTTAGAGGAGAAGCCTCCTCAGAAGAAAGGGCATCTTCAGCATTCTCACCTTGTCTACCCGGACACAACAAACTTTCCAGCACTACAAAGAGAAGGCAAGAGGAAGCCGCTCCAGCCAGGACACAATCAGGAGCGAAATAGGAACACAGCCCCCAAGCAATGATGCACTGATGTCTCCGGCTATTTTTGGGAGTGAACCAAAGCTGCCTGCAAGTCCAGGAAAAGTGCTAGCACTACCAGAGAAGATAGATGTTGCACCGCTGGGTTTCGCACAGCTACCACAACCATCGATGAGGAATCTCCAAGCGGGTATGCTCCTCGTCGCCCCCAAAGAGAGCTGTGTTGAGACCCATTACAGTTTTCCATGCTGTGCGGGGCTCCTTCTCTCCACCGTGGAGCTCTTCCTCGAAGCAGATGGGTCGTGGACACCTAGGTGCACACTAAGACAACCCTTGTCCTTCAAAGTCCACTTTAAGATGGCCTTGACATGGAACATATGGGCCTTAGGGCCCCAAAAAGCCGTTGGTCCCTCTACCCACTTGAGCTTGGGTTTGGCATGAAATGCATGGGCCTTAGAAGCCAGAATAGCCTTTGGACCCTCAACCCCACACGCCTAGTCCTTTGAAAAAGGCATAACATGGGCCTTTGAACCCTCCTCCAGTCCACACACTTTAAGCTTCTCATCAAACGAAAGAGCTAGGTCCACTTCCCCTTTTAGTTCGTCCAATTGATCGCTCCAGTTACAATGCAATTGACTTAGTCTCTCCACTTGATTCTCCTCACCGTTGTCAGCGCAAAAAGAGGGCAGGGACTGCAATGCAGGCATTGCAAGCACTTCACCATCAGCCTTACCCAATGGTCCTAGGGTCCAACCAAGAAAACCTTCAAAAGCCATTGTTGTCTTCCCCTTATGTCTCATCACCTCCGCAAAGGACCTATAACCAACCCCAGAACACGCCTCCTTCCCTGATGAAGAGGGGACACCAAGCGGTTGGTGTTGCACCATGGAGGAGATTCCTTTCCCTACCAAGGAGTCAAAGAAAGCCTTCACCTTTCTTAGTTGGGCGGCAAAAAAACTCCAACCCAGCCTTCTCGTCCCTCCGGGATCATGAAGAATCCTCTCCGGCCACCCACCACATACACCGCCACCTACAAAAACCAATCAGACCTGTTGGAGCCTCTATGAACGATGAACATGTTGGATCCCTCTCTAAACAACTTGAAGAACTCCTTCGTTTTTGGATTGCACACAGAGGCCTCCACCGTGGATTTCAACCAAGCAGTACACAACTTCCCCAAGAATGCAACACGAGCCATGCCCCTCCTCCTTAAATCCATCTTCACCAAACAACTCAAAGCCCTTCACACCTACCCACTAGCAGAACAACACCATGCACACCTTCACCGGCGAAGCCAACAACTAAGCAATATCCACAGACAGCGACAAGGACCTCATTCCATAGAATGACGGAACCATCCAAGACCTTACTGCTGCAGAATAGAGGGACAAGAGAGAGAACTAGTGAGATGCGCCTGCACGCACCACCACTAAGAGAGAGAGAGAAGAAAAGTATTGCTAGGTTATATTGGATTCACAAGAAAGTTGACCAACTGGTGGAGGTTAAAGTGTTCAACCACCTTGACTCCTTTCTCAACTTGATTTTCAAACTCTGAAATGAAAAGCTATCTATAGATACTAAACTGTTGAGACCTTGATTGGGTACAATCCAGAATAAAAGCTGCATCAAGCATACCAAATTGCACCGGGATGATCATAGGAACAAGCTTCATAATGCCATCCTTTTTTTTTTTTTTGGTGGGGGGGGGGGAGCTAAAGGAGAAGAAAGAAGCATATTGCATGAGCTATTAAATTTTAAAAATCATCAGTCTTGGTGGTCATTAGAAAAGATCACTTGACACCTTTTGGAACTATTCCAAAATGTAATTCAAATCTTGTCAAAGAATTCAAACATTTAGTCTTTCCAATTCATGTGCCATGAAAGAATATCTAGTCAAGCTGCAACCACAGATACAAAGGCTATATAGGAAGAAACAAAAAGAAGCTATTATTCAAACTCACCTTCTCTGCACCCTTAATTAAAAAATAACCTCCATGATCGAAATCACAATCACCTTTCTCAGCTTCTTTCATCCAGCACAGGTCAGACTTCACCATAACAGGGATCCTCCCGATTATGATATCCCTATTATCTTCACTTACAATACTCCTGTCAATATATTGATCTTTTCCAGTTTTAAACTTGTCACTTCTTACAAGTTTTTGAGTATAAACCTGGTAAATTACATGAGTGAAACACACCATTAGATAATAAATTATTGTCAGCAGATAATGACAAACATACATAATATAATATACACAAAGAATTCGTCAAATTACAATATTTGGCAGCATACTTCCCTGCAGGATCCTTTTCTTAAAGAGTTCTCACTTTAAAAAAAGCAACCTGTAACTGTGTCATATTTTTCAGAAAGAGGGTATAAAGTACAAAAACAAACAAAGAAAAAAAAAAGAAGATAAAAAATAGCAGTTTATTTGCACTTAATAAGGAATAATACCATGTCCTGTAGAGGAACATAATGACAAATCAGGATATAAAAACGGTTGTGTTCAAAGAACAATCAACAGAACAATGTTGCACTGGTTAGTTCAACTTTTAAGCCAATCATGTAATCAACCATATCACATAAAAATAAATAAATAAATAAAATTATTGCTAGTAAGGGCCAAGTCAGTCGAGGAGATAAAAGAGAGCAAACACTCGTGCACCTAACCAACTTCAGCTAGGCACTTGGATTACCTCATATCCTGAAAAGCAATGAAGTGGTGCATTTTTTACTAACACAGCATAATCTAAGAACTCCACTATCCTCTACTAAAATAACAAAAATGTTAAATCAGCATTTACTTAGCTAATGCATATGGAAATAATGATACAAAACCTAGCCATGAGATGGGACAGTTATATCATCAACCCAAATGCCAAGCACTTGTCAGAATGAAATGGGAAAAATTGTATTAATTTAATGGTATTCACCTGAACACGAATATTCACTTTCATCTTTGATGAGTATGTCATGTTCTGAAGCCGGGCATGCCTAGGAAGCATATCGTACTCCTTCCCATTTCCATCACCACTCTCACTACCCCAGAAGTTTGGCTTTTCAAGATCGACCTTCCCAAACCTAACCGAAGCATATCGCCACTCACTCTCTCCTTTCTTTGATGGATCATAGCCAGGCTCAACTACCATCTCACCAAAAGAATCAATGATCTTCTGGAGGTTATTTTTTATGAAATCGTTATACGAGTTGATCTGATGACTGATCAGACCATACTCGTTAAAGAATGACATTGCTGCCTTCTTACAAAAACTACTAAGAAACTCTTCATCCAAATCATGGATGCTACTTGAGTCAAGAAATTCGTCATCATCTAAATCCATATCTTCCTTGGCATCTGATGACACCCCCATCGGCTTCAAAATCTGTGACAGAAAACAAGGACAACAAGATTAATAATAAAATTAAACCCATTTAAGGGTGCATATTAAACACCCTAATGCCCCCACTTACCCGTGGAGACACCAGTGGCAAAGAAAAGAAAAATAAAACTTACACCCATTGAGTCCATTCAGCAGCTGAATAGAAACCATTTCTTGTTTTCTCATGACAAAATAGAGAAACCACAGAGACAAAGCATGCAAAGTAAATTTTCCAAAAACTCGTCATATACCCAAAAGCCCAAGCATAAAGAAATCAACATACCGACGCAAGAAATGCACCACTTTATTCCCCTGTCATCTGACTCTCTCTTTTCAAATTGTGTAAGAGGCAGCTTCACATTAATCAATTATTGACTCTAATCCCAAAAGATCAAAGACTGACTTCCAAACAGACATCTTCAGCACGCCTCTTTAATGTCATAACCCTTATGTATCTTAGTCAAGTACATAACTTTTTAGATACAAACAGACCTCTAGAAATGCTAAAAATGTGTTCATATTTGCGCTACTCACAAACTAAACCTTAAACCTTCAAACACTCAGAAAAATCGCATTTTTGCATAAGCTCTAGACCCCAAGCAGCAAAATATAAGCAAAATGACACAAACCCACATGCAAAAAGCAACTTCTTCCTCTACCCTTAAACTTTTCCTTCCTAAAACAAAGCGCATTCTGAACATATTTGGGGACTTGGCTTTTCCTTTTCTTACTTCCTTCACAAAACACCACAAATATATAAAAATTAATCATTTCCTGAAACCAATCACTTCACATCCACCAGTTGCATTCAACAACGTTCTTCATACTAAAATCTGATGCTTTTTCCCCGAAACTCCAACTTAATCATTAAAAAAAAACAGACAGAAAAATAAAATTTGTATTATGAGAGAGAGAGAGAGAGAGAGAGAGAGAGAGAGAGGCTTACCTTTTAGCTTTCTGTGAGTGTGATTTAGCTCGAAGACAAAACCCTAAACCCTTCTCTGTTGAAATCTTCCCTACAGGACTTCCAAAAAAAAAAGCCCAAAATTAGTGATTTCTCGGGCTTTTACACTCCCTACTACACAATGTGTGTGCCATTTCTAGGGTTTTTTCACACTACACTCTCACTTCCACAGAGTAATCGGTTTGGTGAGAGTGTAGACGAAGACGACGAATGCTTTGAGAGTAACGTCCCCGGAATCGGAACTGACCCACTTTTGTTGGGGGGGGGTGGGGTGGGGTGGTAATGGGGTCCTCTTTGGGACCAAAAGGACGATTTTGTCTTCCTCACGCGAGTTGGAGTCACGACTCACGAGAGTAGTAGTGCGGTACTGTGCGAATAGAAGGAGGCCTAAAAGACGCATGTGTCCTTTAAGGGTCAAAGTCAATGCTTGGTTGGGTGAGTGGATTTGTGATTTAGATGATACTTTGGTAATTTTGAATGTCAGTGAAAGAGTCCGTTGGTCAAGGACTCAAGGGTACGGAGAGAGAAGACCAATAATGTGAGGATAGAATGGGAACAACATTGTGTGTAGTGCATACCAAGATCAATATGCTGCCACTTTAATAATTTTTCTTGTGCTTTTGAAGGATGAGAAATGGAAAAATGCTTATTTTTTTCTTATAATTCTTTTCTCATATTTTTTTAAAAAAATTATTATTGAATTTGTACTTCGGTCTGGATATAGGCCTCAAATTTAATGGTGATTTTAAAAAGCGGAAGAATGAGAGAATGTACTATCTCATAAGAAATGCAATGCTTTCTAAGTTTTTATTAGGTTAAATACATTTTTGCCCAAGTAGTTTAACAATTATATTTTTTGTTCCCTCGGTTTTGTATCATAAATGGTACCTAAATAATGGTTAAAAATGAATATGGTACCTTCATCTAAATTTTGTCAAAAAATTGATAGAAATTCACATCAGCGCCCCATAGCCCTCTAGGTTGTTCAACCACCCCGAAGGGTTAACCCTAAATTTTTTATTTTTTATTTTTAATTGGCCTTTTGAGGTGGTTCGTCCACCCTAGCCCAAACGGGGGTAGCTAAAGTCACCCCCAAACCGGCCAAGGGTGGTTGGAGTCACCCCTTTTCAGTTTTTATTTAATTTAATTTTTTAATGTTTTTAATCATTTTAGTTTTTAAAATTTTTATTTTTTTCATTTTTAATTATGTATATGGACAGATGTCAAGTTTTTTGGTGTGCTGATTGATTTTCATCAATTTTTTAACGGAATTTAGACGAAGGTATCATCTTCTTTCTTAACTATTATGTACCATATGTGATACAAAATGAAACCGATGGGACAAAAAAATAAAACTGTTAAACCGCATGGGACAAAAAAGTATTTAACCTTTTTTTTTTCTTTTACAAAAGTTAGCTCTAAAGTGATGTTTCATCGTCTCATGTGATAGTAACACATTTTTCAAAATACTAAATTTTATTCATGATGACACATTATTTTAAAACTATTTTATATATAAAAGTAAGTAAAACACTGCTCTTTTAACATTATACGTTATGAATTCATTTTAATACCACGTAACATATTGACGGGTATTTGGCTTTGTTTGTTAACGATTTTTTCATTCTCTCATTTTTTTTTTTTTTTTCAAAATAAAGACATTAACAAACAACCTAAAATACAAAGCATTAAAAACAATTTTTACCTTGGCGTTACATCAAACATTTTTTCAAAAAAAAAAAAAAAAAACCCTCAAAAAAGCATTAACAATCATAGCCTTATAGTTTTGTAATGCCTGTATGATTGTATCAATAATTGGGGTTGTAAGACTCAAAAGCTTCATTTGTTTACCAACTTTGAAGGCATCATCACTAATGAGCACACATGTATCTAATCATGCAAACACATATTCACGAAGGTATAGTTTCTTAAATAAACGCAAATTTATTTGCGAAATTTATTAAAATGATGTTATCTTACAATCAAATATAGCAAAAATGTAAATGAGAAAATTTCGATTCTTCATAACATCATAATTAGTTGATACATGAAATGAAAGGGAAAGTAGGCTTCAATCAAGGCGGCGTAGGAGGTACTCAACTTGCACAAGCTTGGTTAGAGGCATCACCCACTCCGCATAGAGGCGAGAAAGAACTGATGGATCAACCTTGTACTTCCCGTTGCTGCCATCAGTCGAGTTCAAAGTCACTTCTTGCCCAAACACCATGGCCTTCTTGGCAACTCTCTTCTTCACTGCTTCTTCTACGCTCTCAACTGTCAACAGTTTCATCAGAGCATCTCTGTTCTGAAACAACCAACAAATTATCATACTAAGATGCATAATCATTTGGCCTGGTTGGATAAAAACACAAGCTCCATTTGTTAACTCCTTTTTTGGGTGTTTTTTGTTTCAAATAATTGTATTTAGTACACTGTCATACAACTAAAATGACTTGATAATGAAAAATAGTCAAATTGTATAACAATCTGCTAGACTTTGCCATTCAACTGTTATTTTGTTTTTTGTTCGCCCGAAAAGGCAAACACCGATTGATATCAATGCAAAAAGAACAAAGGACGATTCACTATCCTTGCAGCCACTGATATCAGTCATGATAAAAGCCTATGGTGAGAAGATGGTTCACTGTAAACAAAGGATACGATATCAGAGTAAAAAAGAAAAGTGAGAAGGGGTTAACAAATGGAGCCTGTTATTTTCCCTTCAGAATTAGCACAAACTAGGAAAATAAGATTTTCTTACAAAAATTTCTACAATATCTTCTCATTTTTCTCAAATGCTTGTCATGGAACTCATCATTATAAATATGATAATAATGAATTTAACTAATTGTTTTGCTGTAATGTTTAATGATTCATCCATAATACCTTGGCACGAATTGCAGGTTCATATTCTTTAGGGGATTCCTTGAATTTTACCTCAGCTACGAACTTTCCATAATGAATCCTTCTGGAAAGGGCCTGCAGGTAAAGGTCATATTACTCCTTATCAAAATATGATAAAAAAACACTCCTTTCTCATCCAGACATCTTCAAAACCTGAACTTACCAAATAAAATGAAAAAAAAAAAAAAAAAAAAAAAAAAAAAAAAGAAACTTTGCACAAGAAAGGGTGTCCAATTGATCATCAGCAGCCGTAAGGTGGTAACTTTGACAACAGCATAGTACAAAACGAAGGAAAAGTTACACAACAGAGACACCTTTACCTGTAAACACACAAGATCGCTAGCAGCAGTTGCAGCATAATTGCCATCATCACCCGGGACAGCAAACAATGCAAGCAGTTTATCAAAATAGAAGTCCCATATGGACTTGTTTATGTTAATGGAAGCGGCTGATGGATGCAAAACCTATAATGGGAATTAGATCAAATGAAAATTGACCTTATCAAAATTGAAAAGCAAAAACCAGAGTGTTGGTCATGTCATTACCCCCGTATGGTTTTGAGATGGCACAAGGGAGGCTGGTAAATCTTTTGGAAAAAATGGATTTTCTTCTGGGCTTGTAAATCTACCAGCCTGCAACATTCCAAGTCATGTTAGCAATAAAACTGAAGTAAGGAGTGATAGCATGATCCAAACCCGACAAGGCACTTCTGACTCATTGCCGTGGTTTTACCAAGTTTACATTTGACATTGGCTTATGAATCAAAAAAACATAAACATCCAGGACACATAAATTAAAGAAGAGAAGGCTAAAACAAACTAAATTAAGTCCAACGGAGAAATTTATTAGTTCAGTGTTAAGATTTTCAGATCCTGTGTTGAAATTATGGCTGACAAATTTTTATACGAATCACGAACCTAACACAAAATTAGCAGGTTAAGGTTGAAGGGTATAACATATTTAATTAAATGGGTTGCGTTAGAGTTTATCTATATAGTTTATACTCATGTTTTGATATGACTCGAACCCAACATGTGACATTTAAGTCTGAAATTGTTTGACATGGCCCGCGAATTCGACACAAATCCACTGCGAAATTAGCAAGTTAGGGTTGAGGGGGGTCTAGCCCATTTAATTAAATTAATCGAATAAGGATTGACCTATATAGTCTTAAATCCATGTTTCGACACAACCCGAACCCAACAAGCAAACACGAATTGCCATCTCTAATTGAAATGGTATTGGCTTGGGGTACTCTAAAAATCTATTTTGCTATTAGTCTACTCAAGGTGCTAAAATCTAATTCAAGCATTGGGATGCAAAGGCCCTGTTTGTAAAACAACATGGCACAACACGGCACTGATCATGCATTTTAAATAATTAACAAAAAATAATAATAATAATAATGATTAGTATTGAAAAGTTGAAAAATTTTATTTTGTAATAATTTTTTGATTTGAATAATAATAAAAAGTAAATAATGTTATATAAAAAGTAAGAATGTTTTTATGTTAATTTTTTGAAGAAAAAAAATTAAATGAATAGTGTTTAGGGGAGTGGTGGTGTTTGTTAAACACCACCAAAGGCTTGACAAGCCATTAACACCATCTTTGAAGCCGCATTGTAATTAAAAAATTGGTTGCACATTGTTCAATTAAATACTCACCAAAGAATACAACCATATCAAATTAAACTATAGAATAATGTTAAGAGAAAGACCTATGTTTTCTTTGTATCGACTCTTAAAATTATCATTTGATCAAAATTTACAAATTTATTGATAGTTTTAAAATACACATTAATTTTGAGATGACACAAAGAAGACATGGGTCTTCCTTTTAGACTTACGCTAAACTATATCCTTTGCTATGAAGCATGCATTGTCAATGATGCACCTAGAGAAACAATAAGCGACAAGGTCGTGGATATAAATAGACAAGAGTTTCAAAGCAAGGGCTATATCTTTTCCATGGAATTAAATCATGAAAATACTTTTCTAAAACAAAACCTAAATATAGAGAAATAAATTCCAGTGCCTAATTTAACTTATCAAAAAAAAAAAATATAGAGAAATAAAATCCTGTAATTTTTTTTAAGATAAGCTTGATAATTATTTTAAATGACTCAAAATATATCATCTCAGAATATCAGTTTCAAAAGTATCTTTATTTTTTTATTAATTCATTATAATTTATATGTTTTTAAGTTATATATTAAAATTATAAAATTTGAATCAATTAATTTAAAATAATAACAATTAACAATTACCGTAGTGGGGGTTTTCTTTTTAATTTATAATTTGATATCTCATAATATAAAATATCATCCACATTGTCGACAGCAAAAGAACAGAGAAAAGTGACCCCTCGTCGTCCTCGATGGGCCCAAATATTGAGGCGGTGGATTCCACATATCCACACGCACAACGCGGACCGTCCGATACACGACAAGCCCAATATACGGAATCTTTCGTACCAAACGATACCAAATAAAACGAACCACGACATAGAAAGAGACAGAACGAAAGTGGGGTTCCACGAGACCACCTTGAAAATCAAAATGTGATTTTAAATGGTTAAGAGTGCATTTCACACTTCCATCTTGCAAATTAAAATGTGATTTTAAATTAAATTATAGAAAATATATTATTTAGAAGTGTGTTTTTAAAAAATTGTAATATTAGAAAAAAAATTGCAATTTGAAAATAGTGATAATACTAGACATCTCAACACTTTTTCCTAAATTTTTTTTTTCCAAATAATCTGGTCCATTCAATAAATAAATAGATTTATATATATATTCTTAAATAAATGTGGGGTCCAGATCATTTGGAAAAAAAAATTTGAAAAAAAGTGTTAGAATGCCTGACATCCCTCTGAAAATGTATATGAATGCATTTTTAAAAACACACGATTATAAATGCTAAATTCAATTTTAGAGGTCAAATTACAATTCTGCAATAAAATTGGTATTTTTGAAAAGAAAAAAAAAAAAAAGCTAAGGTACCAATTTTTTTTTATTATCAAGAGATGAATACTAAAATAATGTATACATAGTTATTGGTAACAGTAGCATTTTTCTTGATTTTGATCATTTTCAATAAATAAATTTCACATCACTTTGGTACCCATGATATAAAATTTTGTACCCATTTTTAAATGAGGCATGTTACACAATTATTTTTCAACCATATGATTTTACAAATTCAATAGATCAATCATTAGATTTGTAAACTCATGTAAATCCTACACAAATTCAATAATAGATTCATCCATTCATTATGAAAAAGGTTAAAATATAATTAAAAAATAATGAATTCTATCATTTCTTATTTTTTAAGTCGTTCATCTTAAAATCACAAACACAAAAAAGACCCTTAGCGCAAAATTTTAATTTGGTGGTTTTAATAGGTAAATTTTTCTAGGCCTTCAAACCGATATTATTATTTTTATAATCACACTTTTAATCAACAAAATAAATAGTAAAAAAAAAAAACTCTACAGTAAATTTTTTTTACAAAAAAGGCATTTGTGACAATAGATCGAGTAATGGGCCGAGGCCCATAATAGCACATACCTTAGCTTGGAGGGCCTCAGTTTCATGAGCAACGAACTGAGCCAAGGAGCCAGTAAAGCCAGGAATTTTAGCGTAAGAGGCACTGTAGGTGGGAGAATTGATGGGGAAGCGAGCCCGCTCAATGAGGCCGAAAACGATTGTGTCTTCTTGGCGGATCAACGACCCTCGCACGGACTCGATCGTGGGCGCATTGGCCGAACCGGAATCCGAGAGTGCCTCCGCCATACAATTACTATCTCTGACAACAACACCATGATAAAACAGAAAAAGAATCAGTAATTGCACCACCATGTTTACGCGATTTTCGTTCTTTTTCTGTCAAAAGACCGAGAAGGCCAGAAGCAGAAGCAGAAGAAGAAGAAGAAGAAGAAGAATGCAAACATTGATAAAGTTGAGGAAAAAAATCTCTACCGCAAGATTTTCGTTGCCTTAATTAGAAGTCAATTTGCAACTACGAAAGGTCTAAGAGATAAAATACCTTGAATTCGGAGGAGAACAAACAGGCTGCAATTAGTGAGAAAGAGCCGGGAATGACGGCGATGGGGGTGGGTGAATAGAGCGGCTTTTGCGTGTGGTCCTGGCGTAGCGTGGTTGGGGGGTCGGCAAGCACTTGCTGAAGAAGGTATTTGGCTTTTCTTTTCCTTTTCTTTCCTTTATTTTATTTTTTTATTCGGTTCGTGAGAAAACGTGGCTTTTCTTTTACTTGGGAGGGGGGGAATGTTGGAATATATATAATATTCTTTAAAAAAAAAAAAAAAAGGTGTTGGAATATATAATAAACATTCATATAGTTTATGTAAATAATTAACGTATTATAATTTAAATTTAAATACATTAACTTAATTTTTTTAAGTTGATTGCTATTTCCGGAGAACTGATCTTTTAAAATGAGATGTTTGGATCGCGTAAACGGAGCAGCTTCCTGTTTTTTTAAGTAACAAAAAGTAACAAACAACTTGGAATACAAAATAATAGAGTAATTTTAAAAGTCTTTCTTATATCTCTTAAAAATTAACTGTCACAAGCTCATGGTGATTTTAAGAGCTACATCATCTTTGGAGAAACACAAAATTAATACAAGAGAAACTTATAGCATTACTAGAATCAGTGGCGGAGCTAGCCATTTTATATTAGGGGTGTCGCTAAAAATTTTTTGGCGTCTTAAAAATTTTCTCTACCCTAAAAATTTGGTAATTCACACAATATATGCATCACAAAAAATATCTATAAAAGTTCAAAAATATGTGCTCAAATTGCCATGGGTTAAATGGGGGTGCGGGGGAAGGGTTGCTGTGTCTTAGGAAATGAGTAGGTAAAATTGTAAAAAGAATTTTTTCTTTCTTTTTATTTTATTTTATTTTAAGGGTGCCTTGGGTTAAAAAAAAAATTAAAATCCTTGGGGGGGGGGGGGGTAACGTGGCTCCGCCACCGACTAGAATAATGCTACAATTACTCACTTCTTTAAATAATTCCAAAAGTTTCTCTTGTGTTCTCAAAAAATAAGATGACTTTTAAAATTATCATTTGATCAAAATTTAATAATGATTAATCACAAGTCCAATGGTAATTTTAAAAACCACATTATTCTTGAAGAGATACGAGAGTGACTTCTAACAACTCAACTTCTTTATACAATTTTTTCACTTATATGTGACTTTTAAAATCACTAGTAGATATAAGATGAAACTTTATCGAGTTTTGATCAATACTAGCTTTAAAAGCCACCTACGGGTATGAAAAAATTGTGTAAAAAAATAAGAATAAGTGTAGCATTCCCAAGAAAAAAAAAAGGACCAGCTCAAAAGTTTTATCAAACCAACTGTATCTTTTGGTCTGCTACAAAAGCCAAAACCACGGCTTTGTTTGATAACATTTTTTCCTTCTCCTTTTTGTTTTCTCTATTTAAAACAAATACATTAATAAATAACCCAAAACACATAAACCTAAATGTCAAATCAGAACACAACCCCATGTAAAAAACAATAACAAGAAGATGTTTCAAAAAAAAAAACAATAACAAGAAGAGCCTACATTTTCTGTGGCACTTTTATTGGACCAGACATTTATTTGATCCATTTTCAATTTTTTTTATTGTTTTCATTTAGTATCGTATCAACTGCATTGGAGAGTTTATTTGGCGAGATGGTTTTTCAACTTTTTCCCCCATTCCATTGCTGTTTCTGTAAATCTATCAAGCTCTGTCCTCTGCCATATGCATAGAACCAAGTGAGATCCGGAGTTGTTGAATAATGATCAATGTGCGAGTGGCTTTGAGCAATTCATTATTGCATTGTCGATGCAATGCATGCATGCATGCAACCAAGAAAACTACACTCGTATTTCCTTAAACAAAATCCACTCTATTGCATTTCTTAAAACCGTATATATTATTCTTCTCATTTGTCATCACTACACCTTGTACAAGCAATATCACCTGTGTTTCAAACCCAAAAGCCAAAATAGATACAGTAACTCATCATCACAGACCAAGTAAGGTTACACATGCATGGTGGCTTTAACAAAATCTCACTCAAAAGCTATCGTTTACAATTTGAAGCTTACCTACATAATTAAGAAGTTTCTGAATCAGGTTGGGAACTAAGCCGTGAAGGCCCTGGAACATGTTGAGAAATAAGTCGTGCAGTGTCTTTCCACCAAGAAGCTTCTATTTCTTTCTCACGGAGCTTGTGCATAGCACATTCTAGAGCAGCTTCTAGCTCTTTTATCCGTTCTTGCTGCTTTGCTTCCAGTAGTTCATGCAACCTTCTCTGAAGTTCTGTGGGTGGAACTCCACAGTGAACTTCAGTACTGGCATTTTGAAGGTCAATTACCTCCCCAAAACTCGAACTACGGCTTCTGACAGAATCCGTATCGTCAACAGTCACCTGCCATCCTCAGTTTACAGATATTCAGAAATGCAACAGAGAAATTGTGTAGAACATACCAAACATCAGTTTACAGAGAGTTGGGAACTTGGTCAAATTTTCTGACTCAAAAATAAGGACATGTCTAAACTTGTTTTCTTATTAATCTTAAAGGTTGGGTATAAACTGAAAAAGGGAAAAATTTTGCACTTTGATGAATACTCCTTAATTGGTGGAGAGAATAAGGATCACAATAATTGCAGGGAATGATCGCCTAAACTCTTATAGTACCTTACTTTTGCAGAAGGCAATTATTATATCAATAATTGATGAGGTAAAGGTTACAGTTAATGAAATTTTCAAAAAGCAAAATATAGGTGTTCTACTTAGATGTATGACTCAAAATACCAGAGTAGAAGGAAATGCACTTGTAAAATAAAAGCAAAACATAATGGAAAAAGGAGGAATATACTATGAGAATTTGGTGATCATCTCCAACCGATTTTGAAATACATGCACCCAGGTTGATGACTACAGAAGGGTTTCCACAAGTTCTGAAGGTAAAAACCCCTTCTATATAATTGCTAATCTTGTAATTTCCTTCCAAAAAACACATATAACACAAACACAATACATGGAGATAGCTTGCCTAATAATGAAAACGTAAAACAAGAAAATTTTCAAATCAATGTTTTGGAAATACTAAGAGATTCTGCCTCCTCCTTGGTGGTACCAACACTGGGTAATGGCCATTTAAGAGAGACGTTTCTCTAATACACACAAAATCATTGTAAATGAGCTTTCTGAGTTTAATTGGCCAACTCACAGACATACAGGCATATATCACAAAGGAAGTAAAAGACAGACCGAAATATAATTCCATGTACCTTTATCCTTTCCTGTAGTGGATGTTTCAACGAATTATCTCTATCCAAGCGGGTCAGCAAACGCTCCAACTCAGCTTCAAGTTCTGCCTCAAGTTCATCCATTCCTTCTACATATTCATCTTGTTGAAGTGTAGATGAATCTGGTACATATTCATCTTTTAAAGGCTGATCATGTACCGTAATGGTTCCTGAATCTGGTAATACATATGATGTTGTTTGTGACTGAAGTGAATGCCAGCTGTTAAAGTTTGAGCCTTCTTGTACATCAGTGGTGGAATAGGCAAGAGTGTCAATTGACTCAAATGACTTATGCAGTGCATCCTTCCTTTGCAAATCGTCTTTGACATTTTGAAGAAGCATTTCCATTTCCGTACGCAACTCAACCATCTTAGTAAGTTCAGTTTTACTCGCTGCAATGAGATATAGCAAACTACATCCCACTCCCAAGTTGAAAGAAGTATCTTTCCTACACTGTCCTGGATATATTAGAAGCATGTAAAAGATTTAATTCCTACATAGCAATACAAAATGATAACTGTAAGTAGAAAAAAGGACAAAAGAAAAATAAGACACTGTCACCAGGTCTTTTATATGAAATCATGCCCTCTCAACATGAAAAAAACAATCATCAGATGGCTCACATAAGGAGTATTTTGTTCCAAAAACTCGCTTGAATTATGACTTTTTTTGGGTTTGAGACTCTGAATTAAAACCTGCAAGTTCAAATATTCTCTCTCTCTCTCTCTCTTTAAACATCCCAAAGCATTTCACTCCTATGTAGATTTTGATTGCTATTGAATGGTTGGTATTACAAAAGGAAGTTCATATGTTTGGTTTACCTAATGGTACTCAAGGGGATGAAGGCTAAACTTTATGTGACGAGAAAAACAGAGATAGCGATGCAACTGCACAGAAGCTCATACATTTTTAGCAATCAAAGATACGGATGTGTGCTATAGTACTAACGTCATGATGAAATCAGTGTGGTACCATTGTCTTAGTCTAGATAACAAGATTGTGTGTATGGTAGTTGTCTATTTAAAAACTAAGCAGAAATAAATGGTAATATTTAGGAACAAGTTAGACAATGTGAGAACTCGAATCTTTGGCTCATGTTCTATTTGTCAAAGACCTGAAATCATCCATATTATGCTGCATTTATTTACAAAATCAATACAATCTGGACTAATTGATTCTCACCCACAATGCGTTAAACATAAAATTGTGAGACCCATCCTACGGCATACAAAAAAATAAGCACAATCAACACAAGCAAAGTACCAACAATCATAAGTCAATTTCTTAAAAAACCAGTCAGTACATAGAGGAGTATATCAAATGGAACAATAATATGTCTCTTTATTTTTCTGAGCAAACAATCATATTTCCCAAAAGGGTAAAATGCATCGACAACCATTATGATTTAATACAACTTTATTGACATTTCCCATTTTTCCAATCAGGACCCTTTGATATCCAATTGTTCTAATTATCTATTTCCATCCCCTTTATGTTAAAATCATTAACGGATATTGTTCACATGATATGTAAGTGACTCACTCACCTATATCTCCGTAATCACACCCACGTGATGTCTAATGATTCTTATCTGACTAATTTTCGTTAATAGTTTTCAACGGAAAGTAGATGGAAGTAATTCATTAGAACAATTGGATACCACAAAAGGGTTTGAGTAGAAATACCGAAAACCCAATGCGTTCAATAGAAGTACATCAAACCACAAGACTCAAAGCAATCACAAATGACAAACCCGAGCCAAAGAAGCAAACAAACTCAAGCTCTGTCACCTGACTCCTCGCTTTCCGAAGCTGAGGGCGACGAGTCACCAGCATTCAGACTATTCATCGAACGCCTTGCACGCACCACAACATTCCTTCTCTCCTTGGCCCGCCTCAGCGCCGCCAGCCACCGCGCAACAATCCGGCGCGGAGACGAGCACTGGAGGCTCGTAGACCCGTCGCTGCACCGCCGCCAATCCATGCCAAAATCGCCAACACAGTCCTCCTCCTCCTCCTCGTCGGCGGCAAGTATGTCCGCAACGCGAATGCGTTGGTTCTTGGAGTCGACGCGAATTGGGTTTTGGGAGGGGGATTTAAAGAAGATGCTCTGCTTCATCTGGGGATTGGGATCGGTGTCAGGTACAGCGTGTTGAAGAGGGGACTGAGTGGGGAATTGAATGCGATGAGAGGGTTTTTGAATTGCAAAGAAGAAAGAGGATTTGGAGGGAAAAGGTTTTCTCTAGAGGAGCGTTTGGTTTGCTCAATTTCAAAAGGTTTTTAAGTTTTTTAATACTATTTTATTTTAATTTTATCTTTGTTGTATGATTGATTGTATTTATAATACCAAACATGATTCATAAATGCTGACATCAATAGTGTCTCCGTGCTTTTAGTAGTTATTTGATTCAGAGCATCAAACGACTACGACCCGTCGACCCGAAAACGACTTCAAATAACAGTAACTAAAATGTATTTTGTAATTTGCAAATAGTTTTGTATTTTAAATTATTTATTACTAATTTAATATATATATATATATATTTTTTTAATTTTAAAAATTAAAAAGTATTTTCAAAATCGTTACCTATGAGATTTGTGATGCTTTTGTATTGTGAACAAGGAGCGGACCTACACAAGTCCTTGTTCTCCAAAATTTTAAAATTACTTTTAAAATTTAAAATTTTACTCCTAAAATTTATAGATTTTTATGAAATGTCTCTCCAAAAACTAAATTTTTACATTTTGTCCCTCAATCTTAATTGTCTAGTTCCGCCCCTATTGTGAACTTTAATGAGTTATGAATAAAGAAAAATGTTATTTTTTCATCTTTCGTCTATTTTCTATCCGTCTTCATTCGTATTTTTTAAAAACTCATCATTCAATATGTATAACTCATATATGGCTTACATGGGCCATATAGATTCAATGTTGAATCTAAAAAATAGATAAATGAGAGATGAATAAATAGTATATCATAAAAGATGGTTGGTTTGAAATTGTGTTATGAAGTTTAAAAAATGCTTTTAATACATAAAAATATGTGTCAAGCAAAAAAGTCAATTTGATTAAGAATTTAAAAACACGTTTTGACACGTTTGCTCTAAAAAAGCTCAAAACCAATCTTTGAAAAGAGAAATGTTACACTTTCTAATGGTTTTTTTTCTTTTTTTTTTTTTTTTTAAGTTGGTTCCCAAATGATGTGTAAATATCCCATGAGTCGGTGACACATTTTTCTAAAAAAAAATTATTGTGGTCAATATTTTGTCCATATTTCTCCACTATCATCTTACAAATCAACCATTAGATTTATGGACTGACAATTGTGTTCATTTGGCAAAGACAACTTTTTAGAATGTATTTGTTGGGGAAAAAAAAAAAAAGTATTTTGATTTGGCATAAAGTTAAAAATAGTTTTAAGTATTTTATATTTTGAATTACTTGTTAATGCCTCTTCTTCTTTCTTTCTTTTTTTTTTGTTCTTTTTTTTTTTGTTTTTTTAATACTTGACATGTTGGTTAGAATTAACAAATTAAATCTGCAATCTTTGCATCTTATGGTTATAGATAAATAAAATATTTGGGATACAATAGTTTTTATTATAATTATATTCCAAATTAACGTGATAGTTCATAATTTATGAAATAATTAAGAGCATATAGTTGATAAGTAGCAATTATATTAACAAGTCATATTTTTTTTTACTTAATTAACAAGAGATGTGTTTGGTGTCATTCTCTTATGCATTTATTGTCCATCGCTTTTGCAAATCTACCACATATTCAATAGTAGATTAGCACATCTCTTATATGGAAATGGATAAGAGATATATAAAATAATGAAAGCAAACATTTATTGATTAACAATACCATGTTTGAAATATTATGGAATAAGTAGGGAAAGATACAAAGGCAAATGGCCAAATGATCACATTTATAGTGATTTTGGATACATCTAACGGTCCAAAATCATTTGATCTATGTTAAACCTTCATACGACTAGAAAACATTCAGATTTTCCATTGCCCTTATATGTGTTGCAAGCAGCTTTGTCGCCATTAGAGCACTAGCTCTTTTATCCATCACTCAATTTATTGTTAAATGATCGAGGAGAATTCTTTATAAATAAGTTGACATTTTTGTATCTAACTAATGTAGGACAAACTTTTATTTCTACATTTCAACTTAGGGTTCGTTTGGGATTGCATTTGAGGAGCCTAAAAGTGCTTTTAACACACAAAAAGTCTATTTAAAAAAAAAAAAAACTAAAAAAAAAGGTACTCGTTTGGTAAAAAAATTAAAAGCACTTTTAAGAGTCCAAAAAGCCTAAAAATTGCCAAAACACACTTTTGGCAAAAAATTTAAAATAAAATTTTTGCTCAAAAGCTCTTTTGACTTAAAAGCTATATTTTTCAAATACAATCCCAATCAAACTCTTAGTTTTCCTTCCAAAATTTTGAATTTATTTGAAATATGTAAATCTTTCAATTAACTGTGCACGAAAATTTTAGATATAAAGTAGATTTAATAATTATTTTAAATTCTCAAAATAACTAATAATTTGTTTCTTTGCCAATTTTTTTAGCACAGCCCTGTGGTAGAAAACTGCACAATCACTAAAATACAACTTTTTTTTTTTTTTAATTGGGATTCTATTATCAAAAGTCAAAACAACAAAAGCTCGAAGATCATGGGTTACATTGTGAATAATGCACTCAGGGACTTCTTCCCACCAGAAGTGATCCTCACTACACGTCAGCCCATATTTGGCAAGAGTGTGGGATACTACGTTACCAGTCCTCTTTACATGGCTTACCTCCCAATTCTGCATACTATTGAGCAGAAGCTTTGCATCATTAATTACTATTCCATATCTACTCCAACAATTATGTTCCATGTTAACAACCTTAAGTGAGTCCCCATCTAAGATAACTTTAGAAAATTCCATACCCATGTGTTGTTACCGTGCACAATAATTGATGAACAATATAAAATCGAAAAGAGAGAGATTAAGAAAGAAAGTCGACACACAGATTTACGTGATTTAGCAATTTACTTACGTCCACAGAGAAGCGGCAGTATTTTTACTCATAATGATTCCGAGTTACATCATACATATATATAGAAAAACCCTAAACTCTACTTGTACGGACTTATTAAGGAAATTTCCAAAATACCCCGTACCGTACCCTGCTCCGTGAACGTCGCTTCACTCCGCTCCCGTCTACTTGGCTTTTCACTGGTATTAATATGAGCCACCAATTCCAACACTATGCACGCTTCCACCATCTTCCATGCTGAAATTGCTTCCGCCGTTGTAGGGTCAGTGATGCCAGGTTTGGTTGCTGCCATGGATGCCAACACTCGTCCTTCATGGTCACGGGCAATGTATCCAAAACCCATTCTGTTCCCGGCGACGTCAAGGGTTGCATCCCGGTTTATTTTAAGGAAGCCTTCCTTTGGTTTGGTCCACTTCGCAGTCGCCAGTTCTGACTGCTTTGCATTTTTTGTCCTCCTCCCAGCTTTTGCTTTCTCAAAACTGACGAGCTGCCCCATCGCTGTATTCATGATACTGTTTGGCAACGACAAATCCCCCCCCAAAAACCATGTTATTTACGCCTCAACCAAATAAGCCGAGCCACAACCGCAACTCTCTCCAGCTCACCTGCCTCCAACTTCTCCACCAAACTCAAAAAAAAGTCACAAATCCAACCTCCATTATGGGACACTTCTGGACTTTATTTGCTACATATGGCCCACACATCTCGGGCTGCTTCATAGTTCTATAAGATATGCTCCACTGACTCCTCTTCTTGGTAGCAAATAGGGCATAAAGAGTCCTCCGTAACTCCTTTTTTATGGAGATTACACTTCGTCAGAATGATATTGTTGCATGCCTTCCAAAGAAACATCTTTGTTACTGTAGGCATCCTCATATTCCACACTATCTTCCAAATATTGCTGTCACCCACCGGAATTGAGCTGCTGCCATGATTGGCTTCTATTCGGTTTTTTGCAATATGGTATGCACTCCGCACTGTGAAATCCCTGTTTTTCGTCTCCACCCATACCAATCTATCCTTTTGTCTCTGTGGGCATATTGGTATATTACTTACAATGATGGCCTCTTCTGCATGAAGCACCTCATTTAGCAAAGGGATATTCCACTAATTGGTCACTGGGTCAATTAAGGAACTGACTTTTGTTTCGCTGTCAAGTATCTGAATGGGTGTTTGTATTGCATAGGTTGAAGATGAAGGTATCCACCTGTTGCCCCAAATATTAATCGAAGTACCATCTCCAACCCTCCATATCAAGCCTTCCTTAAGCAACTTTTTAGGATTCCATATGCTACGTCATGCATAGGACGGATTACGCCCTAGCTCCGAATTAAGAAAGCAACCATTCGGGTAATACTTTTAACGGATGGCTCTAGCTGCCAAAGTCGTAGGCTGCTGCAACAATCGCCAACCTTGTTTGGCTAGTAATGCCATATTGAAGCTTTCAATATCCTGATATCCCATCCCTCCTTTCTCTTTTAGTCTACCCAATATCTCCCAACTCATCCAAGTAATCTTGGTCTCCTTATCTTTTTTCCCCACCAAAAGCTTGACATCATTGAATTAATGTCCTTACACATTGATTTAGGCAACTGGAAGACACTCGTAGTATATGTTGGGATGACTTGGATTACCGCCTTCAAAAGCACTTCCTTCCCTACTTGTGACAAAAACTTTTCTTTCCAACCATTAATCCGACCCCATATTTTCCCTTTTAAACCGGAGAAAGCTCCCACTTTTGATCGCCCAATCATTGTCGGCAGCCCTAGATATGTCTCATAGTGGGTTGTAGAACTTACTCCTGCCATAGAGAGAATATGCTGCTTTGTCGCCCCCTTCGTGTTTCGGCTGAAAAATATAGATGTTTTCTCACGGTTTAATTTTTGTCCCGAAGCCATCTTATATATTTTTAAAATCTTTTGAATATTGACCCACTCCATAACGTTGGCTTTGCAAAGAAAAAGACTATCATTCGCAAAAAAATAGATGATTTAACCTCAAACCCCCTCGGACAATTGGCAACCTTGAGATCCTTCCATCACTAAAATACAACTTGGTACAATAATTGGATGTATTATTTATCATTACATCGTAATGGGGCTGTTTGCAAAAAAAAAAAACTTTATACTATGCATCTCAAAATCAACTCTTAACATTATTATTTTTTAAATTATGTGTCAGAAAGTGACACGTCAGAAAATTTTCTAGCGAGTCATTTTTTGTATGTCAGAAAATTCTGACATGTTACATCTGACATGTCAGAAATTTTCGTTTCTGACACCTAAAATTTTAACGCCTGATACATGTCAAAAACGCATCATCAGGAAAATTTTCTGACTTGTCAGACAACCTAACATGTCAATAAACCCATGTCAGCAAAAAATTATTTTTTTGTAGTGCATTAATCACTTTTTTTTTTCTACTTTCAAATAAAAAAAAAACTACAAAACAAATTTATTTTTTTCACTTTTCTATACAAAACATTCTTATTTTTTTCTTATATCAATCAAATTTTGCTTAATTCGTATTTACTAACTAAATAACAATGTCCAATAATCTATGCATGTAAAATCAAGATGAGGGTTCATGGTTAATAGGGACGGAGGAAAGGGGGGTCAAGAGGGGGTAAATGATTCTTCTTACCCACCCAAAATTTATAATACACCATATGAGAAATGTTTTGTTTATTCCCTTGGTCTTTCTCTCATCTCTATACTTTTTAAAATTATTATTAGATTTATGGGTTCCATGTGAGTCCACATATGAGATTATCAAAACATCGCCTTCCATGGTTTGAAATTGACGTGGGTCATACCATTTTTGTGCATAAGCTTTAAAGATATATGTTGCAATATGCAAGGTGATCTCTATTCATAGTGAATTACAATTGATTAAGAGTCTGTTTGAGATTGCATTTGAGAAATATAGCTTTTAAGTTAAAAAGCGTTTTAAGCAAAAGCTTTATTTTTAAGCTTTTGCCAAAAGTGCTTTTAATTTTTTTTTTACCAAACGAGTACTTTTTTCTTGGAACAGACTTTTTGAGTGTTAAACGCACTCTTAAGCCTCTCAAACACAATCTCAAACAGGCCTTAAGGGTGCATTTGGCATTGTAATTTCATAAACAAAAAGTATGATTTTAAACAAAATAGCAGACAAATAGATCGTTTGGAATTGCCTTTTTTAAAAAATTGTGATTTGAAATTGTAGAAAATCTGTATTTTTCAAATCCCATGCAAAGTAATGTTTTTTTTTTTTTTTTTTTTTTTTTTAATGCATAATTTTAAAGGCTAAATTGAGATTTTAAATGTCAAACTGTAATCTTGCCAAACCCTTAATTTTAAAACCATTACTTTTAAATCGCATTTTTTTGAAATCGCAAACACAGACAAACCCTAAAATGAATTACCCAAAGACACACCAACTATTAACCATCGACTACAACTACAAGCATAATCACATGTTTTGGTTTAAATTTCACCAAAGTTTGAACATCATTTACATTCATTATTAACAATGAGAATTCAGCATTATTACTAAAAACAAAATTATTAACAATTCCGTTTGAGAAGTTATAAGAAAAAAAAACTGTCAGCTACTTTGTACTCTTACTTTAAAATCATTTATCAAGTTATCATTAAAGCTTGCTAAAATCATTTATAAAATTCAATCTAATTTAATAAAGAATTAATGTAGAATTTTGCACTTTAAATACCTATATAATCCATCAATTCAATGCGTTACCCCCATTCAATATGAGACTTAACTTATTAAGATGTCACACTTTCTTTGAATGTGCTATTGACCAAATGAGTATACAAGTAACACCATTATTGTGTTAGACTGTCATGTCAGTTTTATAATATCAAAATGTAGTGTATATAACATTTATCCTGATACAATAGTTGATTGGTTGTGCAACGACAATAAACTAAAATAAAAATATAATTTTTAACATTTTTTTTTTCCTTTCGAACAAAGTTATAGAGTAAATTAACTTGATTTTGACAAGTTTTTAAGGCTTGTTTCGTAATTAATAAGAGAATAGCAAAAGACAAAGTGGCTTTCAAGGTTTGTACAATCATTTTCTTGGAACAAGGATTAGGAAAGGGTAGAGTCAAAATGTGATGGGACCTTGGACCCTTGATTAATGCTTAATCATGTACTTTAACAAACACGTCAATTTGTGAGGAACCCCTAAAAGGAGATCTGCGTAAAGTGGTTTTGGTGGGCCAATTAAAGCGGATTTTCGTTCACTAAATGCCAGCCGTTGCGCCATCTTCTTTGCCAAGGTCCAATAGTAAATCATATTCAATCTTCCTATCTTATCAACTCTCTCTCTCTCTTTTTAAAAAAATTATTTATTGTTAAATAAAATATTAATAAACAACTTAAAATAAAACTTAAAAAAACAATTATTAAATGTTTACAATTATGTCACATCAATATCTTATTTTTTCAATAAAAAAAAGGGTTAAATACTAAATTAGTCCCTGAGGTTTCACAACTTTATTTTTTCCCCCTTGGGGTTTCATTTTTATCACAGGAGGTCCCTGTGGTTTTGATAAGTGACCAAATTAGTCCATCCGTTAGTTGACCGTTAGTTGACTGTACGGACTGACACGTGGACCAATCAGACGTCGACACGTGGCACATATATTAATTTTTTTTAATTTTTAATTTTTTTTTTTAAAAAAAAGAAAAATCGGAAGAAACTGGGGGTGGCCGAGCCACCCCCTTGGCAATTTGGGGGTGGCTCGGCCACCCCCTTTGGCCATGGGGGTGGCTCGGCCACCCCCATCCGGCCAGATGGTGGTGGCCTGGCCACCCCCATGGCCTCGGCCACCCCCAAATTGCCAAGGGGGTGGCTCGGCCACTCCCAGTTTCTTCCGATTTTTTTTTTTTTTTTTTAATATTTTTTTAATTAAAAAAAAAACATTTTTTTTAATTAAAAAAAAAAATTTTAAAAAAAAATTTTAATATATGTGCCACGTGTCGACGTCTGATTGGTCCACGTGTCAGTTTAACGGTCAACTAACGGATGGACTAATTTGGTCACTTATCAAAACCACAGAGACCTCCTGTGATAAAAATGAAACCCCAGGGGGGAAAAAATAAAGTTGTGAAACCACAGGGGCTTTTGGAGTATTTAACCCTAAAAAAAATAAAAAAGCATACTCTAAAAAACATTAGTAAAAAGAGTCATATTTTTCTATTTGGGGGTTGGTTTATTCATTATAAAGGAAGTCATGCTGTCCTTTATATTTAACCTTAGAAAAAAAAAAAAAAAACTAAATCTGCTTTGGCAACATGGCTACCACATTTTTATTTTTTATTTTTTCAATTAATATGATACTGCAGACTTTGTGGGTATTACGTTTTGAAAACATGTAGCCATCTAACTTATGGAAAATGTTGAGGTATTATATTTTTTTTTATTACAATTCTCTTTTAACTTCATAGTGGTAGGCTGGCCGCATCCAATATTTTATGAAAATAAGTGTCATGTGACAATCTATTTCGGTGTTGATATGACAAGTTTTATGTCGATTTTTACGACTGTTTGTAAGCATGATAAGTGTCATGTGGTGTGATATGTGATAATTTACATTTTAATAACTCACGTAATAGGTGTCACGTGGATTGTTACATTTTTTTTTTTTTTTTTCTAATAAAATAAGGGAAATGGGTTACAAGGGATCGTACAACAACAAAATGGTGGCCAACCCAACAACAAAGCCCAAATAGAAAAATATAGCACATAAACAATAACAATAACAGACAGTAGGCAAAGATCTCATTAATGATCCCAAAAGAATCATAAACAAGCCGAGCCTTTCCAAAGGCCTCACAAGGCGGTAATAAGTGGCAATAGGACTCTGTAAAGAGTCAAATACAGTGAAGGCAACAACCATAATTAAGAGGAGGTTGCAGAAAAGGTAATGTAATAAATCAGTTAGGAGCCGTTGAAGGACGAACATCGGACCAAAAAGTTTTTTCCACAAGATCAATTTGTAATGAACTTATAATAAAAGCTGTAGTATTCTTAGTAGCAAATGTAACTATCCTTTTCTTTTTAGATTACTGGCTAATTGCATAAAATGGTGGTATTTTCCATCCCTCACCCCCCAAAGCTAAGGCAGGACTTAATTTGGGTAATTCATTTTCATTTTCAATTACACTATTCACTAATAAAACAAGTGGTCATAAAAATTAGAAGCTTTAGGATGTTGTCTAAAAAAAAAAGAATAGGAGATCTCCAAGGTTAGTCATGACCAAAATTTTTGGGTGTGAAAATAGGTACATAAAACTTTATTGATTATTATATGAGTAATGCTATATAGTATGCTATCTTTCGTTTGCTGAAATTTTGATAAAAACGCATGGCCACCCACAATGATATAGGATCTTCAAATGGAGAGTATTATTTAATGATCAAGATTTTATTTTTTTGTTGTTGTTGTTGTTTTTTTTTTTTTTTTTTTTTAATGATAGGTCCAGACAATGGAAGGATGAAGGGGGATTCGAATTAGTGATCCCTGTTTCATTAGGCGTAATCCACATCCAATTAAGCTACCCCTTGAGGACCTATTTTGTTGTATTTAATGGTGTACATGGTGCTACATTATTTAAATTTTTTAAATTACATGATAACATATATTTTAGTAAATCTATAAAATATAGTATGAAATACAAGTTATTTAGGTAGCAAATTTGAATACAAATCCTATTATTTCCTAAATAAGATTTATGCTATGTAATGTAAGAGTTTTATGCTTTGAATCTTTTATGAAACGAAAAGAGGTTTACTTATTCAGAAACAATTTTTTTTTTTTAATTATTTTTTATCCCATAGAAGCTTAGAAATGATCAAATTATAGAATATAAATAGGAAATTGATGGAGTTTAATAATTTACTAAGTTGAGGACAGTTTTTCTATAAATTAGGTTGGAGAAAATTTCTAAAATTTAATTTATTAAATTAGTATATAAATTCTCATAGATATTTTATTTTCAACCCAATTTGGAAGAAAGTCTATCTTTTATTTTATGTTATTTTAATCTATTCAAAAAAGAAGAATTACCGTTAAGATTTAATGTTGTTGTATCTAATAGTGTAGATGATATCATATAATTTCAATTTTTTGAAAGACATGCTAAGATATTTATCACGTTGCATCATTTTTACGGTTAGATTAGAAATAACAATCTTAATTTATGATTATTTAACTTGAAATGGGAATAAAAAAAAGGAAAAAAATAAAAATAAAAATAAAAATAATATATGATGAAACTAATCTCCTTGCTGGGCACACACACACGTGCTACATCATTATCATCATTCATCAATCTTTTCTTCAAAACACAAAGACACAGACACACACAGAGACAGAGACAAAAACAAACCTCAGATCCTTTGGGAATCCCATAATTCCTCTATAACAACCACCATATCTGACTCTTTATTGGATTGTTACTAATATACAACGTAGGTATATACCTAATCTCCTTCTATTTCTCTCTCCATAATCCAAAACTAGTTCCCTCTGTCTCTCTCTGGAACTCAAACCTGTCTTGATTGAAAGCTAAGTCTCTCTTTGATACACAAAAGTGTAAGTGTGAATGTGAAGAAAACGACACCAAAGGATACCCAGAAAGTGTTCCTTCAAGACCCAGCAAAATCCATGCCTCTGGTTCCTGAATATACACTCTCTTCAATACCATCATGACCATTCTCAATTGAGTTTTTGTGGGGTTTCTGTGATCTAGGTATTTCAGCTGAAAATGGGTTGAGGTTTGGTGCAATGTGGGTTGTATTGGAGCGTTTCTAGCTGTACCGGCTGGGTATTCTTTCGAATCTTGAAAGACTATGGCGTTGTTCCGGAAGTTCTTCTATCGGAAGCCCCCAGACGGGCTTTTGGAGATCTCTGAAAGGGTTTATGGTATGTTCTAAAGGTTCAATTTTTGTGAATTTTGGTCATTTGGGGGTTGAAGATTAATACGACCCAAAAAAGTAACGGATTTTTTTTTTTAAATTTTCTTTTTTATTTTTTGTGAAGGGGGTGGGGGTCTAAAGATTAATGGGTTTCTGTTTAAATTCTTATCATTTAGTTATAGCATTGTCAATTTCCATCATTGGTGTTAATGGTAGTGCCTCTGTACATTGTAATATATATATATATATATATATATATATATATATATATATATATATTACAATGTTTGTTTGTTTGTTTTTATTTGAACAAAACTATGAAAAGAGGATAAAAAGATGGTACGGGCTGTCCATGGTTCTACACATTATAATCAATCTAATTGAGAGTTGCTCAATGTGTAATTAGCATCTTTATATATCTTTGGAGATGGAAATTCTGTATATGAAGCTTATATTATTTATTGGAAAGTACTAAGAACGTCAGTGATATGGAGATAACCTCCATGTCAATTAACTACCGAAGCTGAATCTGTTGTAGTGGAAGTGGAACTGTTAAATGAACAATTTGTGTCACAATTTTTAGTATGGCTGTATTGGCCAATATATTCAGAGAAACTCTTTGGGGGGGGAAAATGTTAAATTTCCATTGTGTAGCAATATTCTTTCTGGGTGATGATGTAAGTTAGTAAATAAATGAGGCGTAAAGAAAAGATAACTTACCAGAAAATCTTGGACGAACTCATTTCATATTGAAACTGGTGCAGTGTTACTCAAGCAATGTTGATGTTCATCACAAGTAGTTTTGACTGGCCATTGAATTATATTATCTGAAAATGATTTAAGCCACTTTCCTTGGAAACTTGACCTAATACTGTTTTTAAGTGAAGCCCCATCAAGAAGTATTCCCATATGTTACTTATCAAAAAAAAAAAAAAAAGAAGTATTCCCATATGTGAATTATCATAATGTTAAATTTTTTTCCCAAGGTTCATACACAGAAAGTCCTTAGTTGCTTTACGAACTCTGATAGATTTTGGACATGTTATATACGCACAAGTATTGTACTGCATTTAATTCTACACATAGACACACACATGTGGACTTGGTTATATATGTGTATGTACTATTTATGCGTGCGTATGTAAGTACACTGTGTACATGCACATGCACAAGTGTGAATTGTGTCTATGTCTGCATTCATTTAGTCTAATACTAGAATATGTAAATTTGGTTTCCAAAAAACACATGGATTAAATTGCAATTAATCCATTTTATTTGCTGTAAAAGCTTAAAGAAAAATGGCTACCTTATATGTATAGTCTTTGCTTGTTGCCTTATTTTGAGTGTTTTGGAGGACATGTACATTAGACCCGAATATGAAAATCACATTGCTTGTTTTCTTACTGTAAAAGGATTTACAGAACATTTTACTTATATGGCTCTGATCACTCTGTTTGCATGTGTAGTCTTTGACTGCTGCTTCACCACGGATGTTTGGGAGGAAGATGGATATAAAGTCTACATAGGAGGAATAGTAGGTCAACTCCGTGGACACTTCCCTGATGCTTCATTCATGGTCTTCAACTTCCGAGAAGGAGAGAACCAAAGTCAAATTGCTAACATATTGTCCGAGTATGATATGACGGTGATGGATTATCCACGACACTATGAAGGGTGCCCATTACTCACAATGGAGATGATCCACCACTTTTTAAGATCTAGTGAAAGCTGGCTGTCACTTGGGCAGCAAAATCTGCTTTTGATGCATTGCGAACGAGGTGGATGGCCAGTTTTGGCTTTTATGTTGGCTGCCCTCTTGGTTTACAGAAAGCAGTACACTGGGGAACAAAAAACTCTGGACATGATTTACAAGCAAGCACCTCGGGAGCTTTTGCAGTTAATGTCACCACTGAATCCAATGCCTTCGCAACTGAGGTACCTTCAGTATGTCTCCAGAAGAAATGTCGGCTCAGAATGGCCTCCACTGGATAGGGCACTTACCTTGGACTGCGTCATTCTTAGATGTATTCCTAACATGGATGGAGCAGGTGGTTGCCGTCCAATATTTAGGCTATACGGACAAGATCCTTTTATGGCTGCTGATCGGACCACCAAAGTTCTGTTCTCAACTCCAAAGAGAAGTAAACTTGTTCGGCATTACAAGCAGGTCAATCTGAGTCTTTTAACTCTTCCAATATGATTGCCTTTCTATCTGTGAATTTAGTTAGGGTTCTTGCTGGAAGAGAAAGAAGAACTTATCTTCATTTAATTACGTAATTGACTTAGATCGGTTGCCCTTCCTAAGATTTATTTCACTTTTAGAACGACTAATCACTTTCTGTGCGGTTTGTCTAGACTGTGTTTCATAATTTTTTTTTTTTTGGTGGGTCATAATTATTCATGTTTCTTTCTTCCAGTAAATAATACTGGTTACCAAAGGTAAAGCTCATAATCCTTGATTCTGATACTGCTGATGTATGTGACATAAAAGTGCCATTACCTAGTGTTGGTTCTACCAAGCATATGATATAACAGTTTATAAGTTTTTAATCCAAGACAGTTATCACCATTAGCATATAATGAATCTGCTGCATTCTGTAAATTTTGCCCATTAATAGTTGCCTCGAATGGAGAGGATATCCACCTTTTAAAAATGGTAAGTTGTTCAATTCACAATGTGAGAGAAAACATGTAAATGTCATAAGACTGTTGCGTGATGATCTATGCTTGGAAATAATTCTGGCCATAGGTCAGCTAATTAGATGAATAAACAACTGAATAAATTGAAAATTTGCTTATGATGGTTCCATATGTGATTTTTTTATTATGGTCATTGTTGTTGTTATATTATTAGTTATTTTGCTTTATGTTGTATTGAATATATCTTTATGAGAATATATGGATTGGTCAGTTTTTGAGAGATGAAGATTAGAGCAGAAGAACACCATAACAACTGAGAAAGGTTTTGCCAAAAGCAATTGTCTTAGTTCTTCATATTTTTGGTCTTTTTCTATTTCTACAAAAGAGGTTTTGGTATTTTTCTAATTCAAATAGAATAAATCTTCAAATATACAACATTACTTATTAAAAAAAAAAAAAAAAAAAAAGGAAAAAAAGAAAAAAACTTCAAAAGTATGCTTGCCCATTTTAATCAAATTTAAACTGGCTGTAGTGACCTTGTACTAAAGATAAATCCAAATTCTATTACAAATGTTGAACAGCCCATATATTTAGAGTGACTGGGTCGGTACCTTGTCACCATTTGGAATGGTTAAGTCTCTGCCACTTGTTAGCCCAGTCAGGAGCATAAATATTTGTTTCTCACGGTTTCATTTCTCTTTATGTTGATGCATTGCCCATGAAAGGGAGCACAAAATTGCATAACAATTTACTTCTACATTATTCTAATGTGATTTTTGTTCTTACCATCTTGTAATGCAGGCAGATTGTGAACTTGTTAAATTTGACATCCATTGCCGTGTCCTAGGTGATGTTGTTCTTGAGTGTATTAGTTTGGATGATGATCTGGAACGTGAAGAGATGATGTTTCGGGTTATGTTCAATTCAGCCTTTATAAGATCAAATATTTTGATCCTTAACCGTGACGAAATTGACATCTTATGGAATGCTAAGGATCAATTTCCCAAGGATTTTAGAGCAGAGGTATTAATCGATCTCTCCCTGTTCTTAATTATGTTTGGTACAACATATTTAAGAACTATAAGGATATGGACTTAATCATGAGATTCCCAATATTTTGGTGAACCTGATTATAACCTCATATAATCTTTATTGTAATGGTGTGTTATATGTCATTTAGTAGTTCTTGGATTCTGCTACTTCTCTTATTTGATCTGACAACTTGTGAAGGTTCTTTTTTCGGAGATAGATGCTGCTACTCCTCTTGTTCCAATTGATTTGCCTGGTATCGAGGAGAAAGAAGGCCTTCCTGTGGAGGCATTTGCCAAGGTTCAAGAGATGTTCAGCAATGTGGATTGGCTAGATCCAAAGGCGGATGCAGCACTAAGTGTGCTCCAACAAATCACAGCATCCAATATCCTTCAGGAAAGATTGGATACCTTTTCTGTGTGTGCTGCAGAAACAGGTAGCTTGTTGCCAGATTCAACTCCTGCAAAAAAAAAATCAGAAACCAATGCCTCCGAAAACAACGCCAGGAGTCCCTCATCGATGGCTGTGCTCCAACAAATCAAATCATCAAATGCCCTTCAGGAAAGACTGGAGACCGTTTCTGTGCCTGCTGCAGAAGGTAGCTTGTTGCTGGATTCAACTCCAAAAAATCTAAAATCAGAATCTAAGGCCGCAGAAAAAAACACCAGAAGTCTCACGTTGATGGCTCAAGGGAAACAATCTATTCACTCTTTTAAACCATCTCTAGATTCTATTTCAGTTGAGAAGAAGATTGAACCCCAAGAGTTACAGATTGCCCTCCAACGGCCTGCCAAGTCTAAGATCATATCTCAAAGAGGACCTCCAACTCCCCTATCAGCTCCAGTTTCATATGCTGGTTCTTTGCAAGGCTCACCTCTGCCTATATCAAGATACCATAGTGCACCCTCGGCCCTTGGCATTACAGCTTTGTTGCATGATCATGCCACATCTAATAGTGAAGAAGTCAAGCATGCGGTGACAGTATCTTTACCTTCCCCTGCTACTTCAGCTTCTTCTATTTCAAATATAACTAAACCTGTAGAGCCAATTAATGTGCCTATTGCTTCAAAGCTAGCACCTTCATTGTCCCCTTTCTCAGTGCAATCTTCAATGGATGCTCTTATAACTACTGGAAAAACTTCTGCTGCTCCTCCATCTCAGTTGATGTCTCCACCAATTTCAAGTACGATAGATTATTCACCTCCCCAACAGGCCGGGACCAAAATACAGTCATCGTTGCCTCCTCCCCCTCCTTTTTCAGGGGCATCTCCATTGTATGCTACCGAGAGTTCACATTCAATCCCCTCCCCCCCTCCTACACCATCTTCTTTTTCAGGGTTATTCAAGAACTCATTTTCAACTCCTCCGCCACCTTCACCCCCTTCTTTTTCTGGGACATCCTCATCTTCCACTATCAAAAATTCATTTTCAACCCCACCTCCTCCTTCACTCCCTGCGGTTCCTACATTAGATGCTTGTGCTGTTCCTTCTGCATTACATATGAAGAACTCAGCAACTACATCTGCCCCTCCTCCACTGCCTCCACCTCCTCCACATTCTGGGCCTGCCTCAGGTCCTACTAGAACACCTTCAGCACCTTCGCCACCCCCTCCTCCTGGTTCTGCTTTGAAGGATTCTTCCCTAAAGAACTCTGTTCATGTTCCGCCTCCACCCCCTCATGTGAAGAACTCAGCAGCTACATCTGCCCCTCCACTGCCTCCACCTCCTCCATATTCTGGGCCGGCCTCAGCTCCAACTAAAACATCTTTAGCACCTCCGCCACCCCCTCCTCCTGGTTCTGCTTCGAAAGATTCTTCCTCAAAGAATTCTGCTCATGTTCCGCCTGTACCACCCCCTCCAGTTCCTTTTGCTGGGTTAACAAAAGCTGGTAGTGCCTCTCCACAGTCTCACTCGGGAGTTAGAAATGGAAATGTACCTCCAAATATTCCTGGACCGCCTTCAGGTACTTCATTCAGTCCAAAAGGAGTGGGCCTATCACGCGCAGGTCCCAGACATCAAGCTCAGCCTAAAAAGAGCAATCTTAAGCCATATCATTGGTTAAAGTTGACAAGAGCCATGCAAGGAAGTTTATGGGCCGACGCACAGAAAGCTGATGAAGCTTCCAAGTATGCATCTTCTTTGTCAATCATCTTTCCCTTACTTTTTGAAAATGGTGTTTTTAGTTCATGTGATTCTTGTAGACATTTTATTGGTCTTATTTTTCTTATTTGTGACAGGGCTCCAGAGTTTGACATGTCAGAACTTGAGAGTCTTTTCTCTGCAGCTGCACCAAATTCAGATCATGGAAGTGCAGGTGGAAAATCAAATCGTCGTGCCTCTGGAATGAAGTCTGAAAAAGTTCAGCTGGTTGGTGTTTATCTCTATTTGTATGGAGCTTATTTATAGTTGTTTTATAATGTGAAACAACCAGGATTCACCTGGTTGTGGCCGGTAATTTTTCTCAAGGGGCAGTGTTGGGGTTGCACTGTTCAAGCTAGGGGTGAAAATGCGGGCGGATAATAACCGCCTGCATCCGCTATCCGCACTTATCCACAATCCACAGATGCGGATGTGGATAGCAAAAACTAATAATCTACAAATGTAGATGCGGATAACGGTTTTAAGGTATGCAGATACGGATAATATTTGCATCCACATTCTTTTATATATATATATATATATAATATTTTTTAATTTATGTTTGTCGGATTTGTAATGTATGTTTCTTATATTTGCTAGATTTGTAATGTTGTTGGATTTCACTTTTAGAAAACTCTTTTAATTTGTTATGATATATATATATATATATATATATATATATATATATATATATATATATATATATATATTTTAATTTGTTATGATTAATTGTCTTATATGTTTTTCATTTATTATTATTATTATTTTTTAAATGTTTTTTCTTGTTACCAACTATAGATTTACTAGAATCTAAATATTAAATAATGTATGTGACGAAAATTTATTGGCAAAATGATTAGAAAGTGTGATATGAATAATAGTGTTCAACTATAAATAATTGTGTGTGTGTGTTTACTAGAAGCAAGAATTAGTGAATTACAATTTCAAGGTCTAAAACGCTCATTACCTCAAATGCGGATAGCAGATAATATCCGCATTTATTATCCGCATTTACCGCACGGATGCAGATAGTAATCACATGATGCGGATGCGGATATCAAAAATCATTATCTGCATTTTGCGGATATTACTATTATCTGCATCCGCATTTTCACCCCTAGTTCAAGCTAGGAAAACAAAGAAAAAGAAATTTGGTTTGGGTTGGTCTCCTAGTTCTTACGGGTAATTATTGTGGGTTAACACTCGAGCTCTTGTTAGAGAAATCTATATTGGGCCTATGTGTTATAAAATTTAGGGAAGCTATATTTACACTCCTTAAACTACCATGCAATTTGCAATGTCCCTCTTATGTCAAGATTTTTTGTCAACTTAAATGGCAAGCGAATCACGTGACCTACACATGATGCAAATGTCCATTATACCCCATGAAATTTGTAAAAATACAACCATATCCTTAGTTTTTTCTAAAAAACTTCGCTGGGAGGTGACCCACAGCCAGCCTTGGGAGGATTTTTATGATTTTTTTTTCCTCTCTCGATTGTTTGTATCTTTTGCAAGGTATTTTCGTCATTTTAGGTCACCTGAAATGACCATTATACCCCCTACATTAAGATTTAATAGAAAATTCTAACAGAGGGGGCATTACAAATTGAGTGGTAGATTGGTAGGATACATTGCAAAAATTGGAACATTGGGGACATTGCAAATTGCGTGGTAGTTTGAGGAGGGTAAATGTAGTTTCCCTTTAAATTCATTACTATTATTACAAAAATATGTAATGATAGTAGAATACCATTAGATGAAGCATTTTGCACTGAGGGTGTTTAAATTGCTTTTTCCAACTCTTATGATAGAATACTATGTTATTACTTGAAGTTAAAGTGTTTGAATCTAAGTGAAGGCCCCTGAGTATCAGGTTTGGTGTTTACAATTTGTGTAGGTTTTAATTTATTTTCTTTTTGGGTGGGGGGAAAAGGGGAGAGCTTCATTTTTTAATCTGTTTGTGTGTCATATGCATTATACTTCCCCAGCCACTAAGAAACCTATTTGCAGTAACTTTTCTGTTTCTGAGAAGATGATGGTTTTCATGAAAATCATATGATCCTTCTATAAAATAGACTATAACAGAAGTTTTAGGACCGGGAGAGGACATCGGAGGAGATTAAGTTCTTATTCTTCAAAACTTTGTATTTTTGGACAACTACATATGTTTCTCCTGTGATGATTAGTAATAGTGATTTTCTTGTTCTTTTTGCTCCTTCTAGTTAGGTGTTTTCTTTTGAGTTCACTGAACAGGATTAGACCACCACCCTGGTTTAAGTAATAAACCTGCGACTTTTTGACAAAATAAATATCTCCTCACCTTGTTGCTTCTTGCCCTTTTGTGATGCTTTCGAGTGAAGATATAAGATAATGATGGACACAAAAGAGATTCATTTAAAGAAACTCTTTTTTTGTCAGAGAATGGTAACTGTCTCTTTGATGAGTAACAATTTAATTGTGAAAAGCTATGCTTCAGAATTGAGACTCTCCATCCCAGCATTACCATGTTGGAAGTTTCTAGAACATGAAAATATTGCCCTTGTGTTTCTACAATATGCTAAGGCAAGAAACCTTTTTAGTCTCATACCTCAAGGAATACTTATGAGTGATGACTGATCATTTGGCTGAGCAATTGATAAAGGAAGGGTACTATTTTTCATCCTTAAGATGTTGGAAATGGTGAGTTAGTGACTCATATTCAGGGAACTTAGAAGAAAATACTTTTGTACCATGAATGGAGATGGATTTTCTAGCCTCTGATACCATAGTGATAATTCATCCACTGGAGACTTTGGTTGGTAGGCTTTCTGGTGGTGTTTTTCATATTGCTTTTGAGTGCACGAGAGAGGAACCCCCCCTCACATAACCTTTACCCATTATTCTCCCATTTAAATTTAAAATAGGAAGTATAATTGGTTAATTTGTAATCTTTTAAAAGTTTTATCATACAACTAGTTGCCAATACTCCCTGTGTCCTCAAATTATAGTCCTCTTTGACACAGCATACATTTTAAGAACATTAATCGCTTAAACTGCCTTCATTCCATCATTATTGTTTGTTCAAATTTGAGTTATGCTCTATTGCATTTTATAAATGCAATGACAAATGGCATTGTGGTAAAAGTCTAAAATTTATGTATTTTTTTCTTTTGGTCATGGACAATGATTTTTGGGACAGCAAAAACGAAAATGGACTATCAATATGGGACAGAGGGAGTATGTTGGAAGAAAGATTTTAAATATGTAAAAGTGATCTGGGACACGTGGAAAAGAAAGTAGGTATACAAGTCAAGGTTCCTTGAATTTATGACTTAGGAGTAGATGATAAAAGGGATGCTTATAACTAAAGATGAGGAAATGCACAAGTGAAAATTGATGAGGTGATTGTTGATGTCTCCGTCTTATCCATTACAATTTTAATCTCTTGTAAGAGGCCCATGGGATGTGAAGAAGTAGAAGACAATTGCATGTTAGGTCACTGTTGTTTGGGTGATCAATTTGGATGGATAGGACTGTATACCTGGTAATTGTAGGTTTTTTGTTTGCTCATAATATAAATAGTGGTGTAGTTGCTAAAAATCATTCATTTAGCAGGGTCCTGGAGAGTTGAACTTCATACTAAATCTTGCAGACCAAATAGCCAGGTGCTTTTGGAGCCATAGTTTGTATTATGGCTTGCAAGAGTATTCTTTTTCTCATTTTCAGCACATAGAGAAAACCTCTTGTTTATTGTATTTTTGTCTGTCATCATATGTGCATTATAGCTTCTTCCATTTTATATATTTTGTCTTGATAGATAGATAATCGCGGATAGTTTTGCTACCTCATATGGAATTTACTTGTTCTTGCAGATTGAGCTAAGGCGGGCCTATAATTGTGAAATCATGCTTACAAAAGTTAAAGTTCCTTTGCCTGAATTGATGGTAAGTTACTCCTTATGGTATTCTTTTTTTTTATTTTTATCACTCCTTATGACATTCATTTGCACATAAATGCTTCTTTAATGGTTGAGTTGAACTTGAGGTTCTATAGGGTTATACACATCTTACAGTTTCGAAGTGAAAATTTAAACTTCTAGCTTGTTCATTTTTATATAAATGATTGACATATTTTGCTCTCCTTTGACTCTATTACTTTAACCAATTTTTTTGCTCCATCAAGACTTTTTTTTTTGATAAGTAACTCTTACATGTAGGCACAATGTACTAGGAAACTGTTTTTATTTTTGATAAATAATCGAGATATCATTGAAAGCGTAAGGCACGCCCATGTATACAAGAAGGATATTAGAGAAGCCACCTAGGTAGTAGGGGCAAAAAGAACAATGAAATCATGAAAACTAATCACTAAAGTAGAAACATAAGCAATTGTTCAAATATACAAAGTGTTGAGAAAAAAATATTTTAACTCTAAAAACCTCTTGCGGTCCTCAAAACACCTATAATTCCTTTCCCGCCAAAGACACCACAAGAAGCACAAAGACACCATCTTCCAAACAATGGCATTCTGAGTGCTGCCGACGGTCCGCCAAGACATTCCAAATAGCACAAGCAACCTCACAATGACGAAGAAAGTGATCTGCACACTCCATTCTTTTTGCACATAACACGCCAATCAATCATGATGACGTGCCGCTTTCGGAGATTGTCTATGATAAGGATCTTCCCTAAGTTCGCCGATCACACAAAAAAGGGCACTCTAAACGGAACCTTAGTCTTCCAAACACTCTTCCAAGGGAAACGAAAACCATCATGACAACCCATGACATTGTAGAAGGATTTAACACCAAGCAGTCATCTTTTGGAAGGAACCCACCACAACTTGTCTTTCCCTTCCTGTCTCATTCTTACTAAATATAACAACCTGTAAAACGAGGCAAAGGCATTCGCCTTCCAATCTTAAGCCGCCTTAGCAAATCTCATGTTCCACTGAATGGCACCTCCTGAAAGTTCCATGTGAGTCTTAACAAGATCATCCCTTGTGCGAGCAATACCAAACAAAACTGGAAAGACATCCTTAAGGTTCATATCCCCACACCATAGGTCATGCCAAAAGCTAATCTTGGAGCCATCACCCACTTCAAATATGATGTGACTATATTACTTTCCCCAACCCCTCATAATATTCTTCCATTAACCTACCCCATACGTTCCAGTAGACTCGCTAGAACACTACCCTCCCAATGAACTTCCATATTTAGAATCCACCACTACTCTTCACCAAGCCTCTCTCTTAGCCCATAATGCCAAAGCCATTTACCCTAGAGAGCATGATTGAATCTCAAAAGGTTTCTAATTCCCATCCTTCCCTCAGGGATTGGCTTACACACCTTCGGCCAACTCACCAAGTGATATTTGAACTCTTCTTGTAGTCCACCCATAATAAATCATGTTGGAGCTTCTCAATATAGTTTGCAATAGTCGAAGGGAGAGGAAAGAGGGACATGAAGTACATAGGTAACTTGGAAATGGTGCTCATGATAAGGGTAATCCTACCACCCTTGGACAAATACAACCGTTTCCAACTAGCCAACCGACGTTCAATCTTCTTGATAACACCATCCCATATATGCTTAGCCTTATTGGAAGCCCCCAAAGGAAGACTGAGATACTTCAAAGGTAGGGACCCAACCCCACATCCCAAAATCAAGGCCAACTCAGCCATATTATCAACATTTCGCATTGGAACCTATTTCGACTTGGCTAAGTTCGTCTTCAAACCCAACATAGCTTCAAACAATAAGAACAAGCTCCGTAAATTGTCGAGATGATTTGGGTCGGCCCCTATAGAAAATCAAAGTGTCATCAGCAAATATAAGATGAGAAATATCAACTCCTGTCCCCACAGAGAAGCCAGACAACAAACCTCCACTCACAGCAGATCAGTAGAATGTTTGGAAACAGTAACTACATATTTCATAGATTTTATGAAGGGAGAGTTTGGTTCAAGGTGGGGTTTAACTAGGGGTGGCAATTCAATAGTGCCCCTATATTCTGACTGGTGTAATTATATGATCATGAAGCCTCTTTTATGATCTATTTCCCCCACCATCATCACCTTAAGCACTGGTCTGCATTATTTTTTCTTTAGTTTTTGAAATTAAATAAAATTTTAATTCCAAGTTCAATCCCAGGACTTGGATATTATGACTTATCCGGGCAATGGAATTCAGTTTCTATATATTCTCAAGCTTGATGTCCAATTCTAGACACATTCAAATTTTATGCCCAATTGTAGCTGTATAGTTGTTTGTGTCAATAATGACTATTTTGTACCTGGAAACTTTCTATATATCGTCATTGAATAGCAAAAAGTATGAAAAAATGCCTGATGATGTTACCCATATCAGAAAAAATCTCATGATTGTTGAATTGTCTAAAATTGGATCTGATGTAATGGAATGATTACTTTTTTTTCAGGTATCCCACATATTTTTTGCATTTCTTTGTGATTGTTTCGATAAAAATTGTGTGAATCATATGATAATAATCTCTGGATCAAGTTGTTTGGAATTTACTCTATAAATGTGTGTTTGTGTGTGTGTGTGTGTTAATTCTCTTCTGGGTTTAACAATTGTGCTGTTTGATAAATGCCAAGTTGCATAATTATTTGTGTCTGCATGTCTTTTCCCCTGAAGTGTGGTCCTGCATATGTTGTTCAAATTCTTATTTGGTGCCCATCGTGAATTTATTCTTTCTTCTTTCTAAACTTCTTATGCTGCATTGTTATCCAACTTTACTTGTAATTTCATTTATTTGCTGTTCAGAAACTCTCTACAATATGTTTAGTTAGTTTTTGACTTGACTGTCGTACATAAGTTTCTGGTGTTACCAAGACACAATCATGGACAAACACAAACAACTTAAACACATATTAACTGAAGATCTAATGGAGGCTTATATTTACCATTGCTAGATATTGGGGAGTTTGAAGTGATATACACATTTTTAGTTAACAGATCATATCCCATAAAATGGGTCCTTGAATGGCCTCTTACATTACTGCTTCCCTGCCTATTTCTTTAGAGTTCAGTCCTTGCCTTGGATGAATCAGCACTAGATGTTGATCAGGTTGAGAACCTCATAAAGTTCTGTCCAACGAAAGAAGAGATAGAATTGCTGAAGGTATTGAATTTTCTTTTTCTTTTTCAGTTGAAATCTTCTACTCCTCCATGTCACTGAATATTTCATTTCCATTTTGAGTATAATATGTAGATATTTGTTATGTTTCTTTTGTGTTATAATCATGCTTTGGTGTTCAGGGTTATGGTGGAGATAAGGGGAACTTGGGAAAGTGTGAACAGGTGAGGGAATTTTTCTTCTTATTTCTTTTCGCTTTCTTTCTCACATGTAAGTTATTCTTTGCTTACTGTGGCTGATGCCACCATTACAAATTGAATGGACAAAATGTAGTTCTTGAATTGTAAATTGGCCTTCCTTTTAGTCGATTAAAATAAGGCCAGGAAAGATGACATACAGACGATCATCTATGAGCTGTCAATTGCATTATTTTTTAGCTTATCATTCAAGTTGGAGTCCTGCTTCTGTATTAATGCTTGAATTGTCATGATGTTCTGACTAACTGACATGTATGTTTTCTGACAGTTCTTCTTAGAATTGATGAAAGTGCCACGGGTGGAGTCAAAGCTGAGAGTTTTCTCCTTTAAGATACAATTCCATTCTCAGGTTAGATGACTATTTATTTTATTGTTTTTCCTCATGCTTTCTGTTGTTGTTGTTCTTGATGTTACGTCAGCCCTTATCTTTTATTTCTTTCAGGTTTCTGACCTTAGAAATAATTTGAATGTTGTCAATTCTGCATCTGAAGAGGTGAGTTACATTTTCATATTACGTTCTCTTCTGTCTTCAAAAGTATTTTCAGTACGGTTCCATCTCTTACACCATTTTCACAATTGTGCTTATCAGATCAGGAATTCGGCCAAGTTGAAAAGAATCATGCAAACCATCCTTTCTCTGGGTAATGCTTTGAACCATGGAACTGCAAGAGGTGAGCTCAAATTTCCTTGGTAGTACTTGTGCCTCATCTTAAAGTATATGAATTTTAGACATACAATGTTTCACTGTATACAAGAAATTAGCGATAAAGCCACTTGAGTTGCTAATGGTTATCGTAATATAGGTTTGCCATATGTAAAGGTATAAAGAAAATTTAGAACTTCAAGCCAAAAAAAAAGATATATCTTTCCTAGGCAGATTGCTATACTTATTAAAGTGCGTTGAAGTTTTAGTCTGTGTTGAAACCTGATGTGAGTGTGACCATATTCTGGGTCTGATGTAAATGTAAAAGGAAAAAACTGGGAAATTGGTGTATCTTCAATTTGTTGGCCTTATGACTGGGCGGCATATATTTGTCTGTTTTCATACTGAAACCTGGCTGATCTACCCAAGGATTTATTCTAGTTTGATATTAAGTAGTACCAACCAATGTCTCCATCCTTTGGTTGATTGGAGTTGGACCTGCAACCTCATGGGTGCCATTGGGTCATTTCAAATCCGGACCGACTTTTCCATTTATTTATGGATTTTCTGACTGCTATAGATTAATGTGTATATATGGGGCATATGTGTGTTTGTTGACATTTATCTTTATCTGTTGTGTGCTAGCTTTTCTCTACAAGCTCCAGTTGTCAGGGTTTGCTTTAACTATGCTGTACAATCATTCTTTGGAGCACCAATGCCTCTTGCTTTCTTCTTGCAGTACATCTATTAACAATATTGCTGCAGGTTCTGCTATTGGATTTCGATTGGATAGTCTCCTTAAACTCACTGATACACGGGCCCGGAACAAGAAGATGACACTCATGCATTATCTTTGTAAGGTAGAATATTTTTCGTTTTAGCCACTTCTGATGTTGTTGTTGTTTGTTTTTTTCTTCCTGTCAAGCTTGTCTCATTAACTTAAAAAAGTTAAATACATGTGCACTTGTCACTTTGATTTTTTTTTCCCATTACATGAGCTTTCACTTTAAGTTCCCACAGGAAACAAAGGTGTCTGTGGTGTGATGTAAGACCAGAGGGTTCTTTTATTTATTTTATTTTTACTTTTATCTTTTATGATCATCATTTGGCGTGTCTTCAAAAATTCATATATATTTGACTATGTATCTGATGCATTCATTTAATCTGGAGTTATGGACATTAGTAGGTGTAGAGGCCTGACTTCCTACATTCTATTGAGATTCTCTCTCTTTCTCTCTCTTGGCATAAAGTGGTACTCCCCCCAAATGGAGGTCATTTTTGTCCAGCCTCTGCCTCCTAAATGTCGGGGGGCGAATTGGGCAGAAGATTCAAAAGAGATCCGATCTTCTTCGTTATAGCCTCATCTTCACAATCCTCGTTTGACTTTGGCCTCCACGCATTGAATCAACTAGAGAAGAAGGATGACGACACAGTAGAGACAAAGAAAGATAGAGAGAGTCTCAAATGGTGCAGGAGAGGGAAGGAAGTGATTTTGGGTTTGCATCAGGGAAGCTTATCGGGGCCCTATAAAATGACACTTTTTTCTTTTGAAAAAAATCTCTAAACAAAAAACGACGTCGTATGTCCTCAATTGAAATCATTAAACATAAGAGGAGTACTATATATCCCAAAAGTTAATTTCCAAATGATGTATCACTATTTCATAAGATTTATCATTTTAGAAAGTGTGTTACCAACTCATGGGATGGTGACACATCATTTGGGAATCAACTTTTGGGAAGAAAATTTGGGATGTGTAGCATTTCTCTAAACATAAAATGATGTTATTTTATGAATTATATTTAAAAAGATAAAGTCGGGGCCGGTTGGAATTCCGTCAGAAACTAACTAATTGAATCTTTTGTTTATGGATGAATTGAGTCAATGGTGGAGGAGGGTTAGGACAAAGGCATGTCTAAGGTTGGAAGTTTATTATGCAGAAGAAAATATTAATAAACTATTAATTGAAATACATGCATAACATATGCCTCTATGCATTCGGGGAAAGGATTTTAAGGAAAGTTTAAAGCATGTACTTGGTAGAAATAACTATGGTCATTGTTGGAATTCAGTACATAATATCTGACATTATATCAGTCTCTCTGAACGAGCTCACCATTGAATTATTTTGAAGAGAAAGAAATGTTGTAATTCTTGCACAATGTGGATCTATTTTCAATTTGTTGTTGGCTGTCATTTTTTTTTTGATAAGTAATAACCAGTCTAATTAAAGGCTGCCATTTTTCTTTTGATAAATAATTAATTTCATTAAAGAGCGTAGAGGGGTGCAAACTTATTACACATGATGTATACAAAGAAAGTCCCCCTTACCTCTTAAAATAAGAACAAAAATCAACAACAATTAGAAAATTAAGATTATACACCATAGTCCAACTAAAAAGCTATTTGACCATGTTGTTTTTGAGTTCTTCCCTTGTCTTCTCACAATCTTCAAAACATCTAGCATTCCGCTCTCTTCATATACTCCACATTAAGCACAATGAGGTTATCCTCCACATATCTAGAGCTGAGAATCTACCCACCTGACCTCGCCAACAATCTAACACCTGCACTGCTCTTGTAGGCATAACCCAATGATCTGAATAGGGTAAAGATCGCATTCCGTAATTTTCTTGCCACTTCACAATGGAGTAAGAGATAATCAATAGATTTTCCGCTCCTACATCCAATGCCATTCCAAAGCTATGACTCTTCTCTTTCTCAGATTATCCATTGTCAAAATCTTCCCATGAGCTGCTTTCTACATAAAAAAACTCACTCTCAATGGGACTTTTAACTTTCCAAACACTTCTCCAAGGAGTGGTTAGTTTGACTTTTGATCTTTGCTGAAGTAGCTTCTCCCTCATTTTGTCCATTTTGAATTATGGAGCGGTTAAATATTCAACGAAAAAAAAAATGGTATAAAGTCTTTGTCTGGGTTTAGTCTCAAGTTGATTTTACTAATTCATTTGGCGAAACTCAACTAAAGAAAGTCTTAATCTCAATCAATTGTGTTCTGCACTACATGGACCCTTTTGCACCATCCAGTCATATATATGGTCACCTTTTCTTACAAGGTTTCTTGGGATCTTTCAGTAGTTGATTAATCCCTGGGTACATCTTTTATAGTCATATTCTTCCCTCGTCACTGTCTACATCATTACGGTTTCATTTTACCCTATTTGCTTCTCCAGCTCCAATCAGCAAAAAAAAAAAAAAAAATTGGGATTTTTGCACACTTTTGTTTAGGAAAATTCATTTATTCTTCTTAATAATCAATTTCTGCTTGACAAGCTGTAGGTGCTTGCTGAAAAGTTGCCAGAACTTCTAGATTTTCCAAAAGACCTTGTGAGTTTGGCAGCTTCAACAAAGGTATTATTTCTTGGTTTTTTTTTTTGGGGTGTTGATTTTGTGGAAACAGTTCATTTCCTGTATTTTCTATCTTTGTAGCTCAAAGATTTATTACCATGCAGATACAATTGAAATATTTGGCGGAGGAAATGCAGGCCGTTAGTAAGGGGCTGGAGAAGGTTGTACAGGAATTAACTGCCTCAGAAAATGATGGTCCTGTGTCAAATAACTTTTGCAAGGTACTCGTGTATTGGCTGCATATGTGTTCATACGTGTGAATGAAGTTTCTCTACATATGTTGCTGTTTGATTTTCCTGCTCTGATGGATGCATTGCTTTGAGGCATGCAATAATTGTTAAGTATTCTCCCCCCCCCCCCCCCCCCCCCCCCCCCCTCCCAATTCATAGCTTGAAAGTATTTGGGTGGAGCAAATTCTGAAAAACCAATAGTATCTGTTACCTTCATGGCAATTGTAAAATTTGGGGGCCCCCCGGGGGGGGAGGGGGGGTGGTGGTTGGGGGGCGATGGTCTAAAGCCTGTCTAAGTTGTGATTCTTTGTAATTTGTGGCACAAGTCTTCTCTGTAGACTTTTCCTTTCTTCCCTAACTGCTTTACCATTTTCTTATGCCTTGTCATCTAATCTGAGCTCCATTACCTTTCTAGAAACATTCGCCCCCATTGCATTTCAATCCTCCTCTAGACAAGTGAATAATTAGTTGAAAATGTCACTATCTACAATTTCTTAACACGATTGGTAATGAAGGGGCTAAAAGGAGGGAAGGGGATTAAGAGATACTTTTAATCTTTATCTAATATTATTCTTGAAACTTAGGAATTAGAACATGTTCCTTTATATTGCCTCCTGGGCATGAGGATAAACTGCTTAGCTCGTTAGGGGTGAAAGCTCCTGGATTACTTGGTAACTAGTTCTGGCGGGTGAGGTCAGTTACCCGTAGAAGTTTGATTAACGGTGAGGATTGTTGTACAGTATGTGTTTGCGACATGCAATTAATCTAAGTAAAATTCTCCTACGTTATCAAAAAAAAAAAAAAAAAAAACATGTTGCTTTATACTAGTCGAGTTCCTAGACCCAAATTGGTCAGACTTATTGATTATAACTGAAAGCTGAAATTGGCAAATATCACATTACGTGACATGCATGATTTTCATAAGATAAAACTTGAAGTTATCAGTCTTGTGAGGATGATAGATTTTACGTTATTTATCGATTGATAAATTACACATGCTCCCTTGGGTCCTGAGCTCACGACTTTGCCTTTGATCCTATTCTTACAGAGAAAGGAGGTGGAGCTCGCTGGTTTGCTGTAATAATAAATATTTCAATGATATCATTAATGAATCAGTCAATGGAGCCTCTTTTTGTTTTTGTTTTTTTGTTTTTCTGTTTTGTTTTGTGTTTTTTTTTTTCCAGCTGTGAAGGTTTCTACTATCTGTATAACTAATGTTCAAAGGGTTCTGACTTCAGTACTTATCCACACCCTGACTGGCACCTACTGGGTCCATCTTTCCTAAACTTCCACCTGGTCTTTGGCCCGAGCTGTGTGAGGCAGAAACTTGTCTCACGTATGGTGTCAGGGACCAAGCCCCAGCCCACGAGTAACAGTGTGGCTTAGGTCAACTAACACAAAGAAGATACAGTTCTCTCAAAAATTGTCTATGGGTTCAAAACTTCATATTGGGAAGGAGTGTTGTTGGTTTCAAGGTCTTGATCATTTACATGGACTCACTTTTTCATTCCATTGTGGCAATTCGATGACTTATAAACTGCCCAAAACGAGTGATTTGCTCAGGTTTGAGCATAATTGATCCCATTGTGCTGACCTGATGCCAGTAAACTTTTCAGCCTTGTACAAGAATGGAAAACTGGAGTGTTTTCTGCATTGGTGGATAAAGAATCATTATTTGCCCCCTAGGGCACCTAACAAAGTAGAACATTCTGCTTGATCTAATGCGCCCATTTGAAGAGGCCATCCCTTCTTTCTTGTTTAAACACTCGCATTTGTCTCGCTACTGCGTTGAGTTTATTTTGATTATTTATCTGATTACAATTAATTCAGTTATTAATATTATATCTTTCATTGAAATATTCAGATTTTAAAGGAGTTCCTTGGTTTTGCTGAAGCGGAGGTGAGGTCTTTGGCTTCACGTTATTCTAGTGTGGTATGCATCAAGCTCATTTTGATGGAGTTGATTTTAGATGATAGCTTTCGAGATGATATACACACAGTACTAGACATATTTCTGAATTTGGATGTTTTCAGGGTAGAAATGCAGATGCATTAGCTCTTTATTTTGGGGAAGATCCGGCCCGTTGCCCATTTGAGCAAGGTATTTTTAGTCTTACAGTTTTGATTTCTCTGTAGTCCTGTTCAAACTGCAGTAGGAAAAAAGAAGTGAAAGAATATTAAAACTACTAGTTCTTTATGCACCAGTTATGCATCATTTAGTAGGAATAGTTCTAGCCATGTTTAACATTCTCACTCCTAGTTTGTTTGTTAGCTTGATATTTGCCTTTTCCTTTCAAAGGGTTCTGATTTTCTATCTTTTTTTATTATTTGGTAATGTCCTTTAGTCGTATCGACTCTGCTCAACTTCGTGAGGATGTTTGTACGAGCACACGAGGAAAACTGCAAACAGATTGAGCTTGAAAAGAAGAAGGCCCAGAAAGAGGAAGAAAATGAGAAGGTGAAGGTCGGTACACCCAAAAAGGAGTCGGTACACCTGCGGACTGCCATCAGGAGTGGAAACATCAATTGATCAAGGATTATTCACTCTACATTCACCTGAGCAACACAAGATAATTGCTGCTTGGATGGAAAACCCATACAAGGAGTGAGAATACAAACTACAAACCGCAGCATTGATACTGATGGCATGGAGAATATTTAATCTAATGGCAACAATAAGTCAGCGGTTAATGAAAATGCAGGTGTACAACTGGGGAGATTTATTTCAAGCAGTAAGCCTCATACGTCCCCTTTTCTGCTTTGGAACTTATTGTAGTTTATGAATCTTGAACTTAAAGTCTTTTTATTTTTTATTTTTTATTTGAATGATTTAATTTGTTGTTTTTGGAGCAGTGATGCTGGAGCTGAAGGAGTCCTGTTGGATGAGCCACTTTTAAGATGCTCTTAATTATTTTTGCTGTAACCGCGGCGGGGTTTCGTCATTGTTTCTGTATATTTTTTGAATGATAGGCAGGTGTACAATCGTTTGAATGCATGTACAGAAATAAAATTTCATTGAGAAGATATGATAAGCTCTTGAAATAGGTTGTGTTTTGGCACCAAATAAGAAAAGAAAAAGAAATATGTGATGTCTAGATGGAAAGCAACAATAAGTGCCATTATCAAATTATCAAGGTTGAGTGGTGAACCCCCTATCACACAATGTGCTTTCCATCTAAAACATTTCAATACTTACTGAGGTCACCACAGCAAATTGTATTAGATTTAGAAAGTATATTTCTTCTGGTAAAGACGGTGGGTGGGGAGTCTACATGAGTACTTGTTTGCTTCAGATTTCTCAATCCAAGCCCAACTCTAGCATAAGTGGGTTGGGTTTTAAGCTCAAGCCCTTGCTCAATTTGTTAGCCACCAATAAAAGCTTTTTATGTGAATGATCGATGGTTTTATCAGTGAAAAGTCAATCTCATTTTTTTAGATACACAAGAGACACTTCTAGAATACTCAAACTAGATGGTTAGAAAGATTGCATAAGTGCAGAAAGCTAAAACTTATTGACTAATCATACGCGGGATTTCACCCTACCAAGCCACAACCCATTATCTATTTGAACAAAGTTTTCCTCTAAACTTGGTTGTAGGATTTTTTTTCTTCTTTTCAATTCAGTTTATTAAGCTTACACGTGTTCATAATGCATGTGTGAATCACATGTATTTTAAACACATGTCAGTTTAATCGACTAGTTCTTCCTATTCAATTTGTTTCGTTAATATGACCCTTTTGAAACTAGTTTGTTTTGAAAACATGATCAAACTTCAAAGTTGCTTCTTCGAGTGAGATTGCATCAAATCTATAGGGCTTGTCTATGCTTTAGGTATCACTACAGAGGCACTAAAAAAAAAAAAAACAAAGTGGTACATAATTCACCAATTTTTCATTCTATTATCTTCCATGACAATAACAGCAACAGCTTCACTTTTCCAAGAGAAAACGCATGTGTGACACATGATCATGCCATTTTCACTTTGATGGCATCTTTAATCTTTATAATGATGATCAAAGCTGAATACTCTCGATTTCATAAAAGGAAAGAGAAAGTTTAGAGAAACTTAAAATACTCAAACCTTATTTTTAACAACTAAGTACCTAAAGAGTGTTGATAGGAGCACTACAGTTAACTTTTACTACGAACCTTAGAAACGGATGTGGTAGTTCACGTAACACTTAACACGACATAGTGAGTTACTATCCAAAAGAAAACTTAATTAGTTAGTGTTTGACGTAGTAAATACCATATGAACTACCACGTTTGTTTGTAAGGGATCGTAATAAAATCTGTAATACTCCAACCATTTTCCGACACGTAAAAGAAAACCTATCGCTAGACCATTTTTGTCTCTTTACAGTTGCAGAGATCAGGTATGGTGTTGAGATTCAAATCTTTGATAGTTTAGGTTGTTGGGTGATGGAGCTTGCAACAGCTGCAGCTAAAGCTGCAGTGAAGTTAGGATCCTTTGTTAAAGAGGCAGCATATTCTGCAATATTGTTGTAGCTGTTGTTGTGGGAATCTTCCACAGAATTTTGAAAGGGTCTTCGATTTTCTTGATGAGGAGCAGAGAGAGTAAGATCGAGCGCCGTAGGTGGGAGAAATGGGTCGTTATTATTAGGCATGCGTGGAGGAGAAATAATATTTGCCATTGAGCCTCTGGCCATTGTATAATCTGATGAAGATGAAGAGTCCCCAAGAGAAGAACCATGAACATCATGGTTGTGTTGCCCATCATATGTTGCCACAAGAACAGACTTGTCTTCCCGACACCTTTGTACCTGAGATTGATGCAGGAATCATGAGGAAAAAATAGCATTTGATTAGACAACAACTTGTTTGTTTTTCTTTTTTTTTTTTTTATTAAGGGGAAACTTCACTTTAGACCCCTGAATTACCTCGCGTTTTACAAGCTTTCTCAAACTTCAAAACCTCTCAATTTGAACCTCTAAACTTTCAATTGCAGCCAATATGAACTCCCCCCCCCCCCCCCCCCCCCCCACCCCGCCGTCAAATTTAGTCGTTAGAAATACCAAAAAAGACCAAAATATCCCTGATTTTCGTTATTTTTTTTATAAGCGTTTTGGAATTAAGGATAAAGTTGAAATTTTATAAAAAAATCAGGGGTATAAACGCCATTTAACGTTTAAAATCTGATGGAGGGGTTCAAATTGACTGCAATTAAAAGTTTAGGGGTTCAAATTGAGAGGTTTTAAAATTTAGGAGAGTTTATCAAAACGCGCGGTAATTCAAGGGTTTAAAGTGAAGTTTCCCATTTTATTAACTATATATGTCATTAAATAACATGAAGGCTATGGAATTAGAAAAAGAAAATAGAGGAATAGGAGAAAATAAATACTCGAAGAGCTCAAAGGATTACATCTTCTTCTTATTCATTAATTATTTACAATATAAATAGTTCGTATTTATAGGAAAACTGTGTTAGGTGGAGAAAATATCAAATTAATCAGTATTCAACAAATATTAATCAATCTGAAATCAATTATAAAATGGGATTTGAATACAATCAAATTTGATCAAATATTATGTTAACATAACATAACATATAAATTTTATATTTTATTCAATTTGATGGAAAGATTTAATTAAGTAAGTCTGCTAATTGCACAACAAAATTTCTGAAGCTTTTACAGCTGCTATAGTCTATATATGTTTCCAGATTTCTTCAGAATAAAACTTGATCAGTTTCTTATCTAATTTTCTGTTACCAAACTAATAGTCAATTAATTCATGAAATTAATGGAATATCATTACAATAAATTTATTCATTAGCGGCGACCTTATTAGCATCGACTTTTGATGGTCGATTTACGCTAATAAGCGACTATTAGTGTCGACAGAAAAAACTATTAGTTGCTGCTAATGTTTAGAAAGAAAAAAAAACAAAAGAAGCTTAAAACTGTGATTTTTATGATCTAACAACTCCACAGTATTATATGATGGCTTAAAAATCCTTATTTCTTTTATAGAATTCCATGTATACCTTCTTTTTGACAGGGCATGCTGGAGCCATGGAACACCTGAAATAAGCTCTTGGTGATGGGTTGTCTTTGGTGACCTTCTGCCCATATTTCCTCCATTGATAGCCATCTCTCACTATCTAAAATCACAAGAAATATACAAAGATACCGTTAAAATATTTGATAAAATGATTAAATTTATATCGCTTTTAAGATAAGTGGTGATTTAACATGATATCATAATAAAAATAGAAGGTTGAATATTGTTTATGTCAATTCATACTCCATTTCGGTTGAATATTCTAAATTTTAGGTCTCATTTGAGCCCACACACAGTAAAATAAAGGTTAAAATATTGATTAAATTTTATCGGTAGCCATGGCAGATGCACAAAGACACACACAAATTAAGGAACATATGAAGAAGACTTACTAGGCTGTTGCCGTGATCATCAGAGTCGGTTCTCACTAGGATTCTTTGTGTCTTATTATGTATTGGAACCTCGGATGTCCGTGCTCTCTTGTTTGCTTCATGGTTAAAGCCTGGTTGAGTGAGATTGATGTCCATTTGTCTTGCTTTTGCCTCTTGGAGATGGGCTTGAAGAATGTTGCATTTGCTGTTCATAACGTCAAGCATGAATCTTAAAGTTTCATTCTCTTTTCTCAAACACTTCAAGTCATCTTGGAGGGTTTCCACCTGGAGGATATATTAATATATTAATATATTTTCCCTTAATTAGTTTTTTTTTTTTTTTTTTTATATGAAAGTGTATTATTCTATATATGTATAGTTTTTCCCTCTTAATTTATAGAAAATTTTCTGTTCCTACAACATGGTCATACTTGAATAATATTGTCAATAAATCTAAAATCCAGCTTATTTTTCAGAAAGATCTGGGGGCCAATTACAAAGAACCAGGACAAAAAAAATCTTAATTTGCTTTAGATCTTTTTACAAAGCATCTATATATATATATATATGATCTGGGTTTGATTGAACATCAGAAAAATCATGAAAAAGTGGATTTTTTTTGGACATTAAAACCATGCCCAGATGAAATTAATTAAGCAACAAGATAGACGAAATTAAGAGTCACCTTTTCTTTACAAGAGGCATGAGCTGCTTCCATGTGTGCAAATGATGATGATGAAAAAAAAAAAAAAAAAACTTCAACTAAGGATAAGTCATCAGAGTGTTTGGAAGAAGAGAAATAATATTATTTTCTCATGCAGTTGTGGGTATTTATGAGATGGAGAAGCCCTATATATATATTCTCATGCAGTTGTTGGTTCTTTAAGGCTGGCTCGTTCGCAGAACCTTCGCTCAGATCAAAGAAGACTAGTTTGGCGGCTCCCCCTCTCTCTCTCTCTCTCTCTCTCTCATAGTTTTGTTTTTACGGGAGACGTTGAAATCAAATCCATGTGTTTGAGAAAAAAATAAAGTTACTATTTATCTCGATTTATTACACATATTTTATACTGAGTAAATAATGGTTAATTAATTTGAATCATGAAATACGACGTCAACACTTAAGATTCATTACGTCACCAGCAGTGACGTAAGGCGAGCTTGAAAGGTTCTTTCATCCATTAACTGTTCGTACGTCCTTCTTCCTTTTTTATAGTCTTTGAAACGTGCAGACTAAAGCCATAGACTTGAGTAGACTATAAAGAAAATGAGAGGGAAAAAAGTCACGCAACTTGAAATCTTTTAATCTTAGAGGCTATGTTTGCGAATAGGCCGGGTCGGCACCGTAGTTGGAAGGATACTGTTCTAACTACAGTGCCAGCAGTAAAAATTGACTTTTTACTTTTCTTTTTTTTTAATAAAGCAAAATATTAAAAAAAAAAAAAAAATAGAGGAGAAAGGGGTGGTGTTCCAGCCACCACTTGGCCAAAATGGGGTGGCCGGACCACCCCATTTTTGGCCAAGGGGGTGGCTCCCCTGGCCGATCTGGGGGTGGTTCATGGCCAAGGGGGTGGCCGGCCATGGGGGTAGTTCAACCACCCCCAGATCGGCTAGGGGTGGCTCCAGCCACCCCCTTGGCCAAAAATGGGGTGGTCCGGCCACCCCATTTTGGCCAAGGGGTGGCTGGAACACCACCCCTTTCTCCTCATTTTTTCTTTTTTTTTTTCTTTTTTTTTTAATATTTTGCTTTAAAAAAAAAAAGAAAAAAAAAAGAAGAGCAAAAGTCAATTTTTGCTGCTGGCACTGTAGCTGGAACAGTGCAGTACCGGCCCGGCCTGTTCGCAAACATAGCCATAGTAAATGATAAATTGCAGAAGCCAAATCTCAGAAAAAGAAAAAGAAAAAGGAAAAGAAAAAGAAAAAAAAAAATATATATATATATATATATATATATATATATATATATATATATATATATATATATATTTTGTTGATAATGGCTCAAATTGTTGCCAATTAATTATCAATTTTCCCAACATATATATATATATATATATATATATATATATATATAAAGCAAAAGCCAAAACACGTAGACATGCTGGTTAGTAGGAATTGTTAACTAACATATATTTTATTTAACCTTTATGGACGGAGTTTTCTTTTGAATAATTAATTATGACCTCTAATTCAGTCTATTAATTGATATATTTTTTTGGATTATATGATTTTTATATATAATTTTTAGTAGAATTAACAAAGTAATACATATGAGAATCAAATACTCTAAGGACAAATGTCAATTTTATATATTGAGTTCAAAGATTTTTTCAACCCAATTTTTTTTTTTTTAAAAAAATGTAATGGGTCTAAGTCATCGAGAAGGAGGACTTCATATTGGAGAAGAAGAATCTTGCTCATAAAGTATGACTCATAGGAAAATAAGGAATTGTGTATTTTAATATCCTTGATTATTATTATTTAGCTCTCACAGTTGTTTTGGGAGGTGTTAAGGGACCCTAAATTTTTCGTTATGTACGTGTTTGAGAAATTAATCCAATAGCAAAAAAACTTTGATATATATATATATATATATATATAAGCACCGGTGAAATCCGAAATAGTTTCTGTCAAAGTGGAGGATTGAACTCCAGTAGCAAAAGTCTCCATCCTAAGATCAAAGTACAAAGGCACAAGGAAACTAAATCCCACAAAAATCAACAAGAAAAACATAAAATAATAGCAAAATATACAAAAGAACCAATAAAAAAAAAAAAAAAACACAACAAAACACTCAAAAACAGTAACATCAACAGAAGGAGATAACAGTGGGGTGGAGTGTGGAGCCATGCACGGGCCAAAAGATGGAAGCTTGAGATCCACAAGTACGCCGGTGCGTGGGGGGTCATACAATGGTGTAGAGGGTGGCATCAAAGAGCGGGGAGGTCAGGAAAGATAGTGGTGAGGCGCGTTGTCGGCCAGGATGGATGGAGGGTGACATATTAGGTTTTGTAAAAACTGTAATACCCCGGTTATTAATAAAGGTAATAATAAAAGAAAATGCATTTATCTACATTTTATAAAAAAAAAAAAACACTTGTAATTCAAAAGAATCTAATTCATTTTATAAATTTTTTTGCTCTAGTTGAACTTTGAAGTTACCCAGGAACATACAATGAAACCCTAGATTTGAACGTTTGAGTAAAACTCTATAATCGTTAGTACAATCGTACACCGAGCATTTGAAGATAGTACACCAAACTTTCGATGAAGCCTAAAAATCAAATTTATCTTATTAGTCACATCAACAAACCTTATTCACTTCACCAACTCTATAAATACCCCTTCACGACCCTTCATACCCTAGTCACCCCATGCATCTCTTCCACCTAAAAATCTAGAGAGAAAGAGATTCTAGAGATAGAATGAGGAGATTTTGATGCTGTTTTATCTTCATTAAAGTAAACCCTGAGCCGTACTTGTTCTCATGATTGTTTATATTTTGACCATGCGATTTATCATGATTTTTATAAGTCTTAAGTATGACATAATGCAATTATAATTTATCCCTCTTAAAAGTAAACAAATTTTCCAAAAGTTTATGAACTTACTCTTGCTTTTCAAGATTTATTACTTTATTATAATTTAACATATTTTTGTTAAGTTGTTAGAAGCTTTGGTTGGGGTTTTGTACGTGTTAGATGAGAATTTAGAGTTTTGCATGCATTCTGGTACATGTCGAACGTTCTGTGGTATATGGTTGAATGCTCGATTGTTATGCACCAAACATTTGATATTGAGGCTGAATGCATGGTTTGGCCACCCCCTAGGGCCAAACCCATAAATTGTATTTTTTGGGTTTGGCCCTAGGGGGTGACCGAACCACAATGAAGCCACCGTCAACTAGTCTTTGGGGGTGGCTGAACCACCCCCTAGGGCCATGGAGCCACCCCCAACCAACCCTTGGTGGTGGCTTTCGGCCACCCCCATGGCTTAGTTGGGGTTGTCGGCCACCCAAGTTTTTTAATTATTTGATTTTAACTTTTTTTTATTTGATTTTAATTTTTTTTAAAGTTAATTAATATTTTATTATTTAAATTTGAGTGAAACATATGGCGTAGTGTGGGCAGTTAGATAAAAATGGACAGCCATAATATACAATTGGATAATCTCCAATTTTCCCACTAATGGGAGGGGATCCTATTCAAGCCCAAGGAAAGTAAACATGTCCTAGTGCTTGTGGGTCCACATTTATAATGTGTTCCATCATCTCGGGTTTCTCCACAAAGATCATCCTAGTTAAGTCATCAATGGTGAATTTTTTGTGCCGTTACCCATACAGTATCATTCTTGAAAAAACACTCAACTATAAAACAATACATGTTTTACGTGTGGAAAGATAAATTGTAAGTCAAGTAATAATACATGTGGTAAACATGTTTTACATCCATGTATTCGTAAATCTGATCCTTAAGTTTGAAATCAAACTTTCGTAATTCTGATGATAACGGCTATATATATATATATATATATATATATATATATATATAGTTGGAGCTGATCCTTAAGCATGAAATCAAAATTCATAATTTTGATGATACACGACTTTGAAGTTTCAAAATAATAAACATCCATGTACGCCGATATTTGATCCTCAAATTTGAAATCAAACTTTGGACATTTTCATTAATTTGCAGCTTATGATCTTTATTTTCAGCATCTTAAGAATTGTCTCAAGTATAGAAACTAGTAGATGAATGTTATGGTTCCTCTTGGTGTTTTTATGATCCTAAGTGGATATTTTAAAAAAAAAAGCAGAAAAAAACTTACCCCACTACTTGTCCCTCATATAGAAAAGTATAGAAACTAGTAGAGGAATGTTATGGTTTCTCCTGGTATTCTTCTGATCCTACGTGGATATTGTTTTCTTAAAAAGCAGAAAAAAAAACTTACCCCACTTGTCCCTCATATTTTTTTAGAAAATAATATATACGTAATTAAGCATTTCTCAAACTAAAAAGAAAATGGGGATTATTTTCTAAAAATAAAATAAAAAAGTGGCTCTTATTTCTTTAACTTAGTTTTTAGAAAATAATATCTACCTAGAACCAGCAGAGCACCTAGTATTTTTCAAAGAAAATAGAGGAAGCACGGATTTTAGGTAGTTCAGCCTATGACCTATGGCCTACATCCACATGGTAAAGCTTTTTTCTTGATATATGATTTGAGTACATGACTCTATTTATAGAGCTTTAAGGTGATTTCAAATACAAAACAAATTCCTTGCATTAAGGTAATTAAATAATACAAATCAATTCACATTGATCACAAATCAAATTCCCATTAATCAAAAGGATTTCTATCCTTAATTAACGTAAAGGTGGTAACACTTTAACAGTCTATACCCTCAAGAATCAATTTACTTCTCTTTCTTGTGTGTTTTCGAGAGAGAGAGAGACAGAGAGGGTGGTTCGACATCTACTTCAAATATTGACAAATGACAATCTTTATGACCAAAATCATCAAAGTTGGCTAGCTATTTTTTCCCCCCACCCATTTATATGATTGTTGAATTATTCCAAATAAACTGATATTACGTACTGACAAAGTAATCTTCAACAATAAGATAATTGAAGAGTCTATATCTGACAAGTTAAAGGCAACTTGATCTACTAAATTCAAGAGTGATCTCTCAATTAATGGTGCAGAAAGAAGTTGAATATTAGCCATCTCTGAATAATCAAACTCCAGTCCTTGGCTTTGCATTGATTCTAATTAATGATATTAATTTCTTCTTTCCTTTTATATATAGGTTTAGTGATGGACACCACAAGGATAGCCAAGTGGCATGGGCCTACAAGTCTTTGGCTCATTCCTATCCACAGGGGCGGAACTAGGATTATTTTTGTGGGGGTCTGAACATTTACGCACGCACACACATATATCTATGTGTATTCGCACATTTATGTCATATTAAATTAGCCAAAAAATCTAATAATCAGTAAATATTTAAAATTTTAATATAACGGCACCACAAATACATAATAATATAAACTAATGGCAAAATAAAATACGCACAATTAATAGGGCCTAAGAAAAATGGATAACTTTTTAGGAAAAAGCATTATCTTGATAGATTTCTTAGAAATAAACTAAACACAACCAGGTGTTAGTTAAATACTACAAAACAAAAAATAAATTAGAAGAAGAAATTAAATAACACAATAAAAAAGAAGTTATCTAATTTTTTTTTTTAAAAAAATTAATAGTGTTGCATTTTAATTAGTACATCGGCTGAAAACGGCATGCCTAGTTTTCACACTGCCAAATAAATTTTAGTACTACTACACTAATAAATTTCACGCTTATCTCTTAAACACACTAATTAATTGCAGTATTATTATCTTTTATTTGTCAATATTTTATTTTTTATAGGTTTATTTTTTTGTAAAGTCTTAGTGTTGCTAGTTTCTATAAAAAGTTTCTTAATAGGTTTAATTTATTTTATGTCATTTACGATTATAAAAAGTTTCTCTCTCTCTCTCTCTCTCTCTCTCTCTCTATATATATATATATATATATATATTATTGTTTTTTCTTCTTCTCTAGTTGCCTAGTTGACTAGGAGACGATTTTTTTAAGGTACTGTGTGGCAGGAGAAATTGGGGTCATGATACAGGGAACACTTGCGTGCATGGCACACTAGTCAATTTTTTTTTTTTTTTTAATATTACCCTAAAAATGACACTTTGGGGTCATTTAATATTACCCTAATATTCCCTTTAGCATTACCCTAAAAATTGTCTTGGGGGAGAAAACCTTGCTGGTGCCCTTATAAGGGCATAATATTTTTTTTTTATGGAAAAAATACATTTTGATCTATCTATTCATTTGCACTTTGACCTTTAATGTTTAGAAAGTGACACTTGACCCCCCTAAACTTTTAAATTGTTGCAATTCGACCATTCTGACTTTTTTTTTTTTTTTTCCCAAAATGTTCACATCTGAAGTAAAAAAAAAATTAAAAAAATTAAGGGGTGTCCAGTCTGGGGTGGCTTTGCCCTACTGTAACTTTTTATTCTTTTAAATTTTTTTTTAATTTTTTTTTTTTAACTTGGGATGTGGGCATTTTGAAAAAAAAAAATCAAAAATAGTCGAATTGCAACAATTTAAAAATTTAGGGGGTTAAATATCACTTTTTAAATATTAAAAATCAAAATACAAATGAATAAATAATTTAACAGTAAAATGTATTTTTTCCTATTTTTTTAAAATTACAAAGGCTTTAGAAATCCTTGGGTGCCATGGACTCCCCAAGGCATGCTGTAGGGTATGTCCCCCCTTGCCTATCCATCTTCTTCCATCCGACATTACCATGGATATGGATGACCTAGACTTTCTAATTTTACTATTCTTGTGATTTGACCCAAAAGAAAAGAAAAAATAATAATAATTCAACTAGAAAATAATGAGGGGAAAATTCAACTTGGAAATTACGTCACCTGCGCTAAACATGACTTTTTTAGACATACATGGTCCAAAATGCCCCCATTTTTGAAGTTCTTTGTGCCACTACTGCCTCAACAATTTTTGCACCACTAGTCGCCCATCAACGGCTCATTCAATTGTCGCACTTGATGGAGTTCTCAAGGTCACAAAAAATGCTTATCGCGACTTTGTCGAGCCGTGTCTCGGCCTCTAAGACCACACCCATTGCTGATTTAGAAGTGGTCGATTACCCTTAAAGCTTTTCTTTTTTGTGTGACCGACCACTAGTTAACTCAAGGGAGGGCCGAGAGGGGCAATGCTCATCTCCACCCTCAAATAAAATTGTTTTAATACATTTTTTAGCATATTTAGGCTTTTTATTATTATTATTAATGATGGCCTCTTAAGAAAATTTTCACCCTTATGGGCTTTTTTAGAGTTAAATTCCTAGTTTCATCCCCACTGCTGCGGGTGCCAAAAGTCAAAAGTCTTTGCTGAGAAAGAGTCAATAGGAAATATTGAAAGTCAATCACAGAAGCCTCCAGATAAAGGGATATATATATTCAGAGATTAGACAAAGACAATCAACTCAGTCCATGGACGAAATTTCCCACTTGACTCGAGTAGTTGATTCCATCACCTAATGGTGCATGAACGAGTCTCCCTTTCGGTTTGTTTCTTGCCCAACAGGCGGCGTGGCCCATGCTGCTGAGGTGCCCGGTGCATTTGGTCCACAGAATTTGTATTCGCCTTTGATTTGTTCAACCTCAAATTTGTGTACTTTGGGTACTTCAAGTAGCGTTTGAAACTTCCAAGAAGTGGGAGGAGAGAAAAAAATAAAAATAATAAAATAAAATAAAATTCAATTTGGATGGAATTATTTGAAGAGAAATTCAAGGATTGGAATCTAACGAGCAATGGTGGAACGCAGAAGTCGTTGCGCTAACAGATTAGCATTGTTGAACAATTGTAAAATAAAAATATAATTTCTATCGTTACTCTTACATTAAGTATTGGAGTTCAAATCATAGCAACATTGACTCGAGCAACCTACCTGTAAGTAGTAACAAAACTAGCTAACACATTAATTCCTTATTAGAGAAATTTGACGGTCTACATGAGTGTTACGTGCCACAACATGAGTGAAAAAGTTAAAGTAACACAATTTGACAGATAAATTTAATTGTTTAGTAGTTGATCTAATAAGTAACTAACAAATAGACTATATAATATATATATAATATCAGTTTATAAAGAACTTGTACTAAAAGTTGTAGCATCTCTAGTGGCATTCCACATTTAATTTAAAAGTCTTCTAATTGCAAAAAGTTAATTATTATTAGGAAAAACTTCACAAAATTTCCCTAAACTTCCATGCATTTTGAAAGTACCCACAAAATTTAAAAACTCTTAATTAAGGGTGTCGAACTTTCAATTTATTTCAATTATCTCATTTCGTTATAATTTTCCGTTAAATCTTGCCAAAATTTTCAAAATACCCCGTTTTTATTATATAAAAAATTGTAAAGATTCATATATATATATAAACATATTTGCAATATTTTCAATATTTTTGCAACATCTTTGCAATTTTTTTTTTAATAAAAAGAGGTATTTTGGACATTTTCACAAAAATTAACGAAAAATCCTAACGGAATAGGGTAATTAAAAGAAATTGAAAGTTCCATATCCTTAATTGAGACTTTTTAACTTTTGAGAAATAGTGTATAAACGAGTAAAAATTAAGGAAAATTTTCTGAAGATTTCTCTTAATATTAAGGGGAAACTTCACTTTAAATTCCTAAACTATTACGCGTTTTAAGAAGACCCTCAAAATTATAAAAACTCTCAATTTAACTCCCTAAACTTTTAATTTGATTCAATTAATCCTCCTTTGTCAAATTCAGCAATTAACTCCTAACAGAAATGACTAAAAAGACCAAATTATCCTTCAATTTTTTTTTTTTAAAAAAAATAATAATTTGAAATTAAGGGTAAATTTAAAATTTTATAAAAAAAAAATAGGGAGTATAAAGGTAATTTTATCACTTTTAACATTTAAAATCTAACGAATTGGGGTACATTGCATCAAATTGAAAGTTCAGAAGATAAAATTGAAATTTTTTAAAATTTAGGAAGTATTTTCAGAATGCATGATAGTTTTCTTAAATGAAATTTCCTTTGATATTAATTAGCCTCCAATTGGGGTTGAACAAAAGCATATCCTCCCAGCCGCTTAGAGCGCCACTTTAGGCTGCTTTCATGTGCGGTCCATGTGGAGCCTGAAGACTTTCTTTCTCGTAAAGAAAGAAGACCAAGACCAAGAGCTTGGTAGCCTTGATATATACATACATTTCAATTTTCAAAGACATCCGCATCAAACACACACACATGTTGTTGTTTATTCAATTAAAACGGCTATATTATACTTTTAATTGGGTCATATCATATCCCAATCTCATGGATAAAACAAAATTAAGCACAGCAACATCTACTACAAGTCTATGTTTTCTCGTCCATTTTTCTGTATATATTACCAAGTACACACATGGTGTTGTTTGTTGTATACAGAAAAATCTTTAGTTGTTTGGTGTATCTTACACAAGTCAATAAGTCATATATATTATTCAAAGGATTTCATTCCAAATTCCTCCAACTACAAGTAATTGTGCCATAAGAATCTCAACAAGAGCATGCACTATTAATGGGCATCTAACATCCTAAAATTAGTTAATTTGTCTTTGTTGATTGATAGACCCATTGTGATGGTAAAAAGTAATAACATATCCAACTAGCTACTTGAACAAAAAACCAAATTTATAAGCGAACTCCGTCTAAACCATAAAATATATTGACGTGTGGGGTTATTTGTTAGATTGCTGCTAGGGGTATTACATCTTCAAACTGATGTGACAATCCCATCTGTGACAGTACTTGTCAAGTCAACTATTAAAATTTGTACTGTCACGTGACAGTCTATATGACACTTATTATGTTTACAAATAGACGTGGTAATCCACATATAACACTTACTATATTAGCCACTAAAATGTGATTTGTGAGTTTATAAGGGGCTGTAATAATTCCAAATATTTCTTATATATTTGTTATTGTTATATTTATTACTTGATATTCACGTACTTTTACTCAAGGAATTTTTTTTTTACTAAGTTTGAAGATTTTAGGAGAAAATACGCTTTACTTCTCCAAAGTATCACCGCTTTGAGACTTGTACCTCTAAAATAAAAAAGTGATAACCAAAACCCACCAACTACCTAATCCTAATACTTAACACCATTCATTAGTTTTTTCCATCAATTTGGACCGAACTTGTGTCGTACGTGACATTTTTGAACCAAATCTTCCAATAATGCTCCCATTCATATATATATGTAGATTTTTTTATATCAAGTCTTTATGAAGGCACCTTGCCACAATGCTCATGAAATCATGGAAGCTCTTGCCTGAAGCCTTTAGCAGTGTCTCAAGCTCGAACCAATGGCACCTAATCTTGAAAGAACAGCCCCCAGTTCGATAATGCTTGAATCAGTGGCACCCAATTTGTTTGCCCTGCTCTGCTCTTGTTGCCGTTGATTCTCTGCACCCTTCTGATCGCCTTGGTGTTCATCTTCGCCAACAGAGCTATGTGGCCTCTAAAAGCAGCAATGATTTTGGTCACAAAGTGAAAACCTTTTTAGCACTTCAAAGGTTAAATCATTTCATGGCAGCCAACTCAGAAAGTCAATCATTATATACAAAGTATATATACTTACAACCCCTTTGTAAAATACTTAAGACTCTATACGCAGACAAACTTCTATATATGACCTCCTTACCAAACCACCGGTAAATTTCAAGTGGTTGAAGGTTTAAATGATTATGTGTGGTTTGAAACATTAATGGCCCTCAATAGATGTTCTCTTGGCTCACAAGGGTGAATCTAAAAATCGCCAAAGTTGGTGGCAATGGCAGCCGGAGATGGGCCCTTAACAACAATAAACTGAAAATGGGCCATAATAGGCCGAACAACTTTGGCCGAAATAAGGTCAACTATGAGCCAAATATTAGAGTCTACTTGGGCCAAAAATAGCGCTAACTATAAACCTTAAATGAGCACGGGTTATCAAATAAAACCAACAAAGGACAAGTAATTGGGCCAACAAAAGGCCGAAAGATGGACCAACAAACAAAGCCGAAAGATGGGTCACATAAGCCAATATAAGCCATTTGGATAAAATAAGCTTATGGTCTCCAAATCAAGAAAGATTCTCACAATTCACAAGCATGCCAAAAGACAATCCAGAGAAAGCAAATTAATGTAAATATACACAGCGGCAACAGCAATGTTACAAAACTACTACACAGAAGAGAATGGGCACCACCGGATTATAGTTACGGTGGGCAAGAAAATGGACTCTCACAAATCGATTTGGTCTCTAATAACAGAGACAAAAACGATGAGAAGAGGAAAAAAAAAAAAAAAAAGGAATCCCCAAGACTATTAGGGATTGAAAACTGGCTTTAGCCAATGACTATGATACCATAAAGAAATTCCTAATAAAATTAAAAATAAAAGCGGAATAAAGAGAGAAATTGGAGACAAGATTTTACGGTAATTTAGTATTAGATAGTCACATCCATCACTAGGGAAGAGCCCCAAAATGAATACATGTTGCTCTTATTATAGGAGAATAGTGTTAGGCGAGAGCCTCGGTGACACTATGATCCAAAAGCCACGCAAGGTGCATTTATAAAAGGCTTGATACAAATTTAAGAATATTGGCGGTATTATTGAAAGATTTGGTTAAAAAATGTCACTTGCAACGCATGTGACATGAGTTTCATCCAAACTGACAGAAGAAAAAAACTAACGGAAGGTGTGTTAAGTGTTACGATTAGGTTGATAGAGATTTAAGTGCCACTTTTTAAACTTTGAAGGTACAAATGTCAAAATAATGACACTTTACATAGGCTAAGTGTATTTTTCCCGGGTTAAGATTTATTGAATTGGATAATTGGATATGAAATACTCGTGCGATTTCACAAGGCAAAGGTTATAGGAAAGTATTAAACAAGATATCCTTAATAGTTGGTTTTCTCCTCTAATTGCATTTGAGGTCCAACATGAGTTGGGCTAGCTATATGATCTTGCTAATAATGTTCTTTTTTTTTTTTTTTGGGTGTTCCTATTCTGGGCAAGCATCACAATCTCTGCTATAGTATCTTCACAATTATGTCGTGCTCTCATAGATATCATTCCATATGCTTGATTAATTAAGTGCATGCATAAACAACAAAAATCTTATGTTTGGTTGTGACAAATGCTTCACTCCTCGTTAAATTTTAGATAAACTACTATATTGTTCATCAATCCCCACAAAATAAAATAGAAAAAAACAAAGTTTTTTTTCAAATTGGGTTGTTGGAAATTCCTGTGACCGACCACTTTGACAAAAAACTTTATCCCAAAATAAAACCATCAAAGAGACGCACAATTTTTTTCTCCCTTACTTTCTAATCTCTATTTACATAGCTAAACTCCCCAATGTAACCAAGACAATAATAACATAAAACTCTCTGCAGGCATCTTCAACTCTTTTCTCAAATTTTCAGTTAGTGGAGTCTAAAATTCTTCCTGAAATGGCTGCGGCAAGTGCTGCTGTGAAATTGGGATCTCTTGTCAAGGAGGAAGCCATTTGTTGGACCAAGAACTGTTGGAGGGGTGGTGATTCAACTTCTTGGATGGAGCTCTTGGCTCTACATGACAACCCTGGTTGGATCAAATCAAGGGTCATTGTAGGAGCTGAAGATCTCATGGGTGATGATATGTGAATAGAAGAACCATGGTTTGCACATTGGCTCGACCGTAATGATATTTCAGCATGAGAAGGGCTCATGTGGTTGTGCACCCCTTCATAAATAGCCACCAGGATACATGGATCCTCAGCACTTCTTTGCACCTAAAGATGAAAAAAGAAAAGAGGATCAGTTATCAGAAGAGATTAAGAGCGAGTTTGGCATTGCGATTTCGCAGACAAAAAAGTGTTGTATTAAACTTAATAGTAGAAAATAGATCGTTTGAAGGTGCTATGTTTAAATTGCACGTTTTTCAAAGTGCAAATCCAAACTGACCCTTGTATCGCTTAATTACCTTCTTCTTGACTGGGCAGCTGGGTGCAAAAGAGCACTTAAAATAAGCTCTAGGAGAAGGGTTGTCTCTAGTGACCTTCTGACCATATTTTCTCCATTGATATCCATCCTTCACAATCTGCAATGCATTAGGGTTTTCTTAATACTTGGAAGCTAAGCAAACTTGTTTGTATATACATAACACAAAGTCCAAAGAACTTTGCAATGCATATAATTATAAAGAACTTACTAGGCTCTTATCTGATGCATCAGTCCGTACACAAACCCTTGAAGCCTTTGTCTTGATGTTTTCCTTTGGTCTTTTACATGACTCTTCATCACTAGAGCTGCACTCTGTATTTCCATCAATTCCAATCAAATTCCGGCTATAGTAGTCACTCTCAGCCTTTCTCTTCCTGGAATTGATGGCTTCATTTTTGGAGTTCTTGCATGCCAGATCCATCAAATGGGTTTGCAAAGTATTGTAATTCTCACATAAGTGAGCTAGCATTTCTGTCAGCTTCTTGTTCTCAGAGCTCACCCGATCCAACTCCCCGGCTAGGCAAGCCTGTTTGCAAGAACAACTTTCTGATTTAGATGTAGAAAACAGACTAAAAAGTTCAGGTAAGTAAGAGCCAGGGTGTTTAGTACACCAATTACCAAGAATTTTATAATAATGTAAAGCAGAAGTTTGTTATACCAGAAGTAATCTGAACACGAATTACTATATATTAAACTAATAATCTTGGTCAAAAGCAAAAGAAGAACTAATAAAGAACTTGGTTAAAATCTTTTACCAGGAGAAGAGAAGAAAGAAAGTATCAAACAAATAAACATATTGTTGATGGTTAGGATCGTGGGGAGCAGCCCTTGTCTTCTGTATTCTTTTCATTTTGTTTAATTGATTATTATTCATTGAAAGAAAAAAGTAGTATTCTAGAAGAAAGCAAAAGTACAACGAGAAATACGATTCTTCTGCTTTTCAAAATTACTATTGAATCTGTGGGTTAACGAGGTTCACACGTGAAACCTACATATCTAATGATGATTTTGAAAAGTAGAAGAACCATGGAAGGATTTATAGTATGCCTCAAGTTCAACTCATATTAAAATGAAATATGAATGTTTCATATCAAACTGACCCCTTCTTTAACCGGTGCTTGTGCTTTCCCATCATTGACCTGAGCCAAACCTCCCACAAACTCTCTCTTCTGATCCAAATTAGTAGATGAAGATTTCTATAAGTTTGATAATTCTAACAAGATCAACAAGCTATATATATATATATATATGCAAGATGAGTTCCTGCAAACTGACCTCTTCTTTAACAGGTGCTTTCTCATCATTAACCAGAGCAAAATCTCCCACAAACTCTCTCTTCTGCTCCAAAGTAGACGAATATTCTTGTAAGTTTGATAATTCTAACAAGATCAACAAGCTATATATATATATACACGAAAATCGTATAACAGTCTACTAAATACCGTTACTAACCGGAGGAGGAGCTTCATCTTCATTGATGATGTGAGGGAAGGAGTTAAGGTTGAGGTCGAGAGACGTGTGGAGGCAGTAGTTTGAGTCCATTGTAGAAGGAAAGGCTGCAAAGTTTGTGTCTCAAAGAAAAGGTGGTCAAGTTGAATGAGAGAAAAACTCCTCAAGGGGTGGGGAATATATAGGAAAAGAAAGGCAGAAAAAGGCAAAGATAGAAGTCCTTGCTTTAAAGTTCCAAGGAAATTAAATTTACGGACACAGCAAGAACACGTAGAGAATTTTTATAAATAAATAAATAAATAAAATCACATAAATTAAACAAGACACTTTTTGATAAGAAAAAACAAGTTAACGTTGACTGCAAAATTATAAAGGACGACTTTGGTGAGCTGCGGCCAATCCACTGCATTTGCCGGCCTTCCTTGCTTCTTCCTTTGCATTACAAATAATAATATATTTATGAAAATGAATTAAGGCAGCCATTTTTCCACGGCAAAAATAATATTTAGGCATGAAAATAACCTGACCCAGATTTTTTTTTTTTAGAAAAAATGCAAAATTAATCAATGTGGTTTACTTACGATTAACTCCTTGTCAGAGACGGAGGTAGGGGAGACCGAGGTAGGGCATGGTCCCCCCCAAAATAAGAAAAAAAAATTATAAATAAATAAAGTAAAATTTTAAGTTTAGTCATTTGGACATCTCCAAAAAAAAATTTGGCCCTATTTTTAAATTTTTTGGCCATATCTAATAAAAACTTTTGGCCCTATTTCTAATTTTTTTTGGGCCATACGCATTAAGTTTTTATTTTTATTTTTGGTCCTTACTTTCAAATGTCCATTTTTTGGCATTAACTTTCAAATGCTCCATTTTTTCGCCTTTACGGTAGTCTTTATTTCATAAAAAAAACAACCAAAATAATTTTTTTAATAAAAAAATTCTAAAGAACTGAAAAAAAAAAAAAAAAAAACCAATAAAATTGTGATACTTATCTTATTTAAATCAGTATCACACTAATAAAATATATTAAATTAATGAACAAAATTTAACTATAAGAATTAAATTTTTTTTTTTTGGCATTCCTCAAAACCCTTAAGTTTAATTTGATAACACATAGATAAATGTAAATAAGGTAAAGGACAAAAACTAATTTTGCATTTTTTGTTTTTAATAAGATATTTTTGTTGAAGTCCTCTTTCTTATTGACTCCAAACCCAAGAGGATATGATTGCAACTGGCAACACGGTTTTGAAGCTTCGTGCCACCCCTTTTTCAACCACCCCTAGGCCCCAGTTGAACACTTTCCTTTGCTCTTGCCAATTGCTCGTCGGCGACGTCGGCTCTTTTGTTGAGAAACTAATAATTAATTGAAACATTTCTTCCTATGCATTATCTCAATAAGACTTTTTTTTTTTTTCTTTCTTTCTTTCTTTCTTTCTAATTGGGTTTGAAAACATGTAAGAAATTATTAGAACAAAATTTTCCTCCATGTTAGGTGACATTTGTTGTTATTCGGGTATGTACTAAGATGTGCGTTCCGAGCACGTGGCATCTGTTCTTAAGACAGGTTAAAAAAAATAAAATTTTCAATTCAATTTAGAGAAAAATTGTGTCTATCTTATCTTAATATGTTCGAAATTATAAAAAAGAAAAAAATAAAAAGGCAAAGTAGAGAAAATGTCTCTTGGAAGGAAGTGAAGGGCTAAAGTTCCTTCATTCTTTTCCCTTAATTTCTTCTATATTGTTCGAGATAAGGATTGGTTGGGCCACATGATCAATAAGTCAAAATCTTGACAGGGCCAGCTATAATTTGATATCAAAATCTTTTTTATTAGCCGCATTTGTTGACATGATTTCTGTTTCATAGAGTTTCCACGAAAATATATATATATGCATTAAAAAAGTAGGCTCTGTTTGGAAAGAGCCTCCAAGCTTTTTTTTTGGCTTTTTTTAAAAAAAATAAATAAATAAAAATTGATTGATTGATGTGAAAAAATAAAAAAATAAAAAAAGTAAGAATGTTTGGTATGAAAAAGTAAAAGAAATTATTTTATAATAATTTTTTATTTAAAATTTAAAGTAAAAGTATTAAGATTTAAATTTTGTTGATAAATTGTTAACAGCTGTCGCCAAACGGAGCCGTACTGAGATGGGAATAGCTATAAAATAAAAATAAAAAAGAAATTAAGAAGAGGAAAAAAGAAGAGCTATAGCCTACGGGCATGTGAACGCAGAATTGTCCTCATCGAAATTGGCTCCCCTTGACTTAGCCAAAGACCGTGACCATTGACCACAGTGCATCGTGGGAATTTCAAGGCAAAATTGGGATTTTTCCAGTTGATCTCCTTATCATTTACGCAATGCAAATTACCATCATGATGGCTGACATCCAACTCGAAATTTGACAAAAACTTGATCATTTTGGCAGTGTTTGCCAAGAGGCTGGACGAGCTCTTCCTCAATAATATATATATATATATATATATATATATATATATATATTCACCTCAAAATTAACCTTAATATTTTTACTTTTTATATTACATCCATCATTTTTTTTTTATTTAAATAAAAAAATCACTACAAAATAAATTTTTTATATTTTTCCATATAAAATTTATTTTTTTCACAAAATATTTTCACTAAAACCAATTAAACACATATTCTTAAAAAGGCACTATAGTCCCGGCCCTGTGTCCAGCCTCTTGGCAAACCCCACCTTCAAAACCCTATTAGCAATTTGAGTGCGGTTTGTGGTACTATAGCTTGTGCTATAAGTTTTTAATGGTACTTCATTTATTAATTATTAAACAATTATATTTGAGTGTAGTTAAGGGTATTATAATTTTTACTACCGACTAGGTACCTTACTAATCGATGCAACCGGTCGTCCATAATTGTCACAACTGGTTGCATTGGATGAGAATAATGTTGTGTTCAATGTGTTCACATGCCTATAGCGAAATCTCATTTCGTGTATTTTGTGTGTGTGTGTTCCAACGTTTGGTACATACGAGAAGAGTCAAGAATGACATTATGGTGTCGACGATCGTTAAAAAAAAGTATTGTCCACAGGGGTATTTTTTGAAGGCCCAAATTGGACACAAACCGTCGGATGAATGGAGAAATATTTGGAATGCGAGTGATCTTCTTAAAGCATGTTTGGTTTGGAGAGTGAGGGATGGATCCAACATCAAAATTTGGGGAGATAAATGGCTCCTTAATCCTTCAACATATGTGGTTTAATCGCCGGTGAGAATTTTGGATAGAGATGCAAGAGTCCAATAGCTTAATGATGAAGACACCATATGGTGGAAAGTGCCCCTCATTCAAGAGAGATTAATTAATGAGAAGGAGGCGGAGCGGATATGTAGTTTGGCGATTAGTCCCTTTAGACAAACTAACTAGTTAATTTGAATTGGCATGCCCAAATAAGAATTCTCGGTTAAAAGTGCATACATATGGAGCAAACCAAAAAAAAATTTCATGTCATTCATCATTCTGTTAACTCATCTTTAATGTTAACAGTATAAACGACAATCCAAATATTGTTTGGAAATTGTTTTGTCGTTCTCATTTTCGTATGTTTGAAAACTTGTTTTCAAAATTTTAAAAACAAACAATAATAATATTTTGTTTTGGAAAACATGCTTCATGTTTTGGTAATTTGTGTGAAATTAAGAAGGCTTTCAATTACTTGTTTAGATGTGAGAAATGAAAGGAAATAAAGACAAATTAACACATTTGTACAAAGGATAGGAATTAGGATTCTCTCTATTTCAAATAAACTGATAATATCTAATTAGTTATAGTGGAGGGATATTTTTATCCCCTCAAAAAGTGAGAAGACAAAAATACTCATCCACTAATATTATCCAATTCATTTAAAATGAAGAGAATCTTCTTTCGAGAAGGTGGTTGTGCATCCGGCATAACAAGCTTTAGTGAATTAATTCCCTAAAGTCAAATTGGTCCATCACATTTATTGCTACTTAATTAAATCCTTCTAACTTTGAGAAGCAACACAGAGATTATAGAGCCAAACGAAAATCAATCCTATAGACTTAGAGAGAGAGTGAAGAAGCAACACAGTCATAAAGATGAGTGAGCTTGAGACGACTGGAGGCCGAAGTGCCCAGCTCATTAAGCCTATGAGATCCCTGGTTCGCCGGAAATGTTGATAGCCTTGAGTGAGTGAGTGAAGGTGGAAAATCATGACAACTTTACCTTGCTAAAAAAAAAGTTTTAGGCAGGTTAGGGGGCATTTGCCCCTTTTCGCTTCCTGTTGGCTCTGTCCCTGCTAGGAATAGAATACCTATTTCGTTATTTGGTTGCATCATCATTACAACTTGCTATTCTCCTAAAATGGGGAATAATTATTCCTCCTAGAAAAAAAAAAAAAAAATGTAGGGAATAAGTATTTCCTAAGAATGGAAAAGCTCTAAAAATAATGTCCCAAAAAACTTATTCGTCACTTTCATTTCAGTCTCCTCCACCCTCAATGGAACCTTTAGAGGTGGTCGCAACGACATGCCATTTGATGGTTGCAACCACCAAATCGGGTGGTCTGACCTCCCTCGTGTACTTGTTGGGGGTGGTGTCAACTAGGAGGAGGAGGAGGGGGTGTTATTTCTAAAATTAAATGTATTTTAAAAAAATAAAAAAAGTTGAAATTTGATTCCATTTCGGTTAAGGAATTTGTTCATTCTTATGTTGTCACCAAATGAAAGAATATAAATGATCATTATATTTCAGCTTCTTGTAAAACTGATAATACTCACTCCTATTTCCAGGTAATCATAATTCCAGTGTACCAAACTAATAATCATTATACTTTGATCACAATGTGAAATAGCTATGAAAGTGTAGGATTTTGTGGCACATTCAGACTTGAAATATGTGAATAATGAAACAAAAGAGTATAATTGGTGATTAGGGAGGAAGAGAAAGAAACAAAACAGTACGAGACAAGTCAGACATATCCAAATTTCTTAACTAGAATGGAATAAGAATGGTCATTCTATTTGAGCTTGAGTAATGCTACTCTTTACATCCTTTTATCACATTAATATTACATCGGCTGACGTGGTGTGTTAAAAGTGGCTTTTCATATATATCAGTCATTTAAAAAAAAATATATGAGTATAAACCACTTAAAATACGTTCCATCAATTGATGTAATATGAATGTGAAGTGTATCATTACTCTTCCAACTTCTTGTATTACTAATAAACTCATTCTTATTTTCAAGCTGTAATCATCGTTCCAATGTACGAACTGTATAGTCTATCTACACTGGCCATAATGTGAAATGGTTGGAAATTTTGAATGACTGTGAAAGACTAGGATTTTTCTACACATTCATACTAAACCTACTAAATATGTGAATGGTGAAACAAAAGACAAGTCGGGCACATCAAACTCATGCATTCAGCCAAATTTCTTAACTAGCACGAAGCCACAATGTTCATTCTATTTCAGCTTGAATACTTTTCATATTTATATATCACACTCATATCATATTGGCTGATGTAGTGTGTTTTAAGTGGCTTTCCATATTAGCCATCTAAAAAATACAAAAGAATAAATCACTTAAAACACGTCATGTCAGTCGATGCAATAAGTATAAAGAGTAAAGAGTAGCATTACTCTCCCAACTTCTTGTATTACTTGTAATAATCATTCCTACATTCAGATAATCATTATTCTAGTGTACCAACCATATCATCTATCTACTCTGGCCACAATGTGAAATGGGAGGAAATTTGGATGACTAAGAAAGTCTAGGATTTTTCTATACATTCAGACTGGACTAAATATGTGAATGGTGAAACAAAAGATCGTACAAATGATGATTAGAGAAAAAGAAAAAGAAACGAAAGAGTACGAGACTTGGGCATATCAAACTCATGCATTCATCCAAATATCTTAACTAGCATGAAACCTCAATGGTCATTCTATTTCAGCTTGAATACTTTTCATATACATTTATCACACTCATTATATCGGTTGACATTGTGTGTTTTAAGTGGTTTTTCATATCAGTCATCTAAAAAACATAAAAATATAAATCACTGAAAACCCGTCATGTCAGTCAGTGCAATGAGTGTAAAGATCAGTAAAGAGTAGCATTACTCTTCCAACTTCTTGTATAAATGGTAATACTCATTCTTACATTCAGATAATCATCATTCCCCCAGTGTACCGACTATATCGTCTATATATATCTACTCTGGCCACAATATTGTGAAATGGGAGTAAATTTGAATGACTAAGAAAGTCTAGGATTTTTCTACACATTAATCAGATTGGACCCACTAAATATGTGAGTGGTGAAAAAAAAGAGTAGTACAATTGATGATTTGAAAAAAAAAAAAGAAAGTAAAAAGAGTAGTACAATTGATGCATGAGAGGTCGGCCATGAATATGAGCCTTAAACATTTACATCATGGTGGTTTTCAGTGGAGAATATGTCTTGACTTGAACAAGGGACACAATGTGAACTTGTTGGCTAATTGGACGCCTTAAAATATCAAAATGTGCTGTCGACATAAGAGACGTGATTTATGCTCGAATTGTCACAATCATACGAAGTTTCGTGCGTAATTGCCAGCCACCATATATATTGTTATTATTAATGATAGCTGCAAGTTGAAATCTGTTCATGCTCATATGGGGAATTATTCTAGAGTCATAAAGTAGATATATACTTGTCGATCCATCTTAATATATCTATATTCTTAGCATATAAAATTCATATGATCCTGCCGACCTCATTTTTTTTGTTTTTTTTGGGTGTGTGTATTTGATTATATATTATCCAACATGAACACAGACAAGGCACTAGTCAATTATATCTCTACATCCGCATGCCATTGTCTTTCTTTTAATACTGATTTAACTTAATTGGTGCTGGCTCTCCAAAAATAAAAATAAAAAACTAAGTATTACTCATGATGTTCCAACTAGTTATAAAGTTTTCGGTACTCATTAATTAGGTAATTGTGGGATGGGGGGGGGGAGACGCACTGAAAATTGTACAAGCATTGCTTCATGGGAGAACATGTTGGAGTCGATATGGTCAGTTGCTAGACAACACGAAGATCGAGTTAAACAGCCTTTTCAAGTGTGGAAGATTGATCACATATGAAGGGAGGCGAACGGAGTTACGAAGCAGCTCATCGTTTGGCATGAGTAGCAATTTATTAGTCTCTAACTAAATAATATTTGGCTTGGAATAGAGTTCATTTTTATTCAAAGTATAGTACTTGCAGAAGGAGCGTGATTTTTGTGTTCTTTAAAGAAAGATTGACGCTTCGTTGCGAGAGAGAGAGAGAGAGAGAGAGAGAAAGGAAATTCAATATAATGGCTCTTGTTAATATTTTTAGAATAATATTTTTAAAGAAAGATTGACGCATAGGCCGGCTAGCCTAACTAGCTTTGTCCCTGCAAGGAGCGAATTTGTGGGAGGCACACTACCCCTCGTGTATTCAATTTTTTGTACTGGCGGAACAATATTCAGATTAATCAATGAAGTTTCTTCTGTTTTTTTTTAAAAAAAAAAAAAAAAATTTATTAAACAAACCACTATCTTATGAAAATGATACCTGCCTTTTTTTTTTTTTCTTTTTCCGTAAAAGGCAAAAAATTATTATGTGATCATTGCACTAAGGCTATAGACTAAAGGTTATATATATATATATATATAATTCTGATAGAATTTTAAGTAGGGCTGACAAAATAGGCACTCGGCCAATAAATAGGTATTTATTTATTTTATGTATACAATTATTTTTTATGACACATACATAAATCTTGTTATAAAAAAACATGCATAATATAAATAAGTCATAAATTAGTCATATCATGTACTTGTTTTACCAGCTATTTCTAGTTGAAATCCAAAGTCATTCTTAATAAATGATTAGGTAAACAAGTTCCGTGTAGAATCCGAGAATCAATCATGTTTGTGACATCTGGGAGATACGTTTGCAGGATGATGGCTGCATGTTGCGTCATCCTATGTAACTTGTAACTTGTTACTTGATCCATATTGTACTTGTCGGCTCCGGTTAGACTAGCTAGCTAGCTAGCTATCAAAATTCCCTTCAACTTCAAGAATCTAAAATGAATTAATTCCAAGAACTTACCCAAAAATAAAAAGTGGGTAATTAAGACCCTTTTCTGTTTTTTTTTATTTTTTTATTTTTATTTTTATTTTATTTTATTTTTAATATATATATACATACGTACATAAGATAATAGTAAGATTTTATTGAAAATTAAGAAGAAATGAAAAAGAATCCACAAGTAATTCTTTAAAAACTAGATGCTTAAGATAGAGTTAGAAGGGTTAATTTGCATAAGCAATTGGCTACTATGAGGTAAACATGGGTCTTTAAAATTAAATACATCGAAAAACCCTCAAAACCTAACTAGAAAGCGATTAACGGAAGAATATGACACCCTTAGATGGGTTAATTAATTTTGGGTTTAACCCAAAAACACAATCTTTGAAACAATAAATCCAAAATCTCTATACTAAGGCCGCTTTTACCCAAAAAAAAAAAAAAAAAATTGATAAGAGAAAATTAAGGGGGAAATTATATGCATACCAAACATGGCCCCTCAAATTCTATTAACTTTTTTTTTTTTTTTTTTTGAAAAACTGATATCATTTATGATAGAGAAACTTGCTCAGCAAGTACAGCTTGGGTAATACAAGATGGGAAATTCCCATACCATATATGTGCGTGATTGAGAGAAAGAGCCAACTTAGCAAGACTATGAGCTACAATGTTCCCCCCTCGTGATACATGGAACACCCTCCAGTCCAGCATCTTGCTAAGCAGAGATTTCGTTTCCATCACCACCGCTCCATAACGGCTCATCCAATTGCCTTCTCCTCTGATCATGTTGACGACCATCAAAGCATCCCCTTCAATAATGACTTTTCTCCATCCCTGTTGGAGACAGAATTCCACTGTCTTCTTCGCAGCTAGTGCCTCTGCCATAGCCGGATCAGTGATATAATCTTGTGTGTCACAGATGGCAGCTTGAACACTTCCCTCCCAGTTTCTGGCAATTATACCCACTCCCATTTTTTTATTTTGGGTATCAATAGCTGCATCCCAGTTGAGTTTAATAAAATCTACTGGGGGTTTCTGCCAGCCATGTTGCATGCCTCCCTGTTCTTTGATCTCTGTTTTCCTGCTCAAGAGTGCTTGTTCAAAGGCTTGAATTTGTGATTGTGCCTTCCTAATCACCATCGCCGGAGAGTAAAAAGGTTCCCCATGGACCAAAGCATTTCGTCTCAACCATATTTGACGTGCAGTAGTGGCAAACACCTGTAGCTCGTCCGCGTCCAGCTTAGTCACTAGCTTCTGGAAAAGTTCCATAAAAGTCACCCCCTCACTAGAGCATTTCTGTATTTTCTTTGGGCATTCCAGCCATACGTCCTGCGCTGCTGCACAACTCCACAGGGTGTGTCCCAGGGTTTCCGGCTCTAAACCACAAACAGGGCAAAGCATGTCAGTCAGGATTCCGCGTTTATTCAGCTGCTCTTTGGTTGGCAATATATCATGACACGCTTTCCATAAAAAGTGTTGCACTACGTTGGGTCCCTTTACGCTCCACACCTGCTTCCAAATGCCCCGGCTTTGATTTTTCTCTGAACATTCACCTTTTCCCCTGTCTATCATCTCAGTAGCAAGATGGTACCCACTTCGAACCGAGTAGACACCAGTATTAGTACCCCTCCATACCAACTGATCCTCCTGCCTTCCCGGGCATATAGCCATTCCACAGATTAAAGCAACCTCCTCCTCTGAGAACAGTTCTTTTATAAGTGATATATTCCACCACCTAGTATTCGGATCAATGAGAGCACTAACCGTCTCGTTACTGTGGAGCACACTGGGAGGTGTTCGGATTTTGTAGGTATGTGGGGACATGATCCACCGATCTTTCCAAATCTTTATGGACTTTCCATTCCCTACCCTCCAGATCAGACCGTCTTCAAGTAATTGTTTGGACTGCCAAATGCTTCTCCACGCATATGAAGGCTTGTTTCCCAAAGAAGAGCTTAAAAAAGAGCCATTCTTGTAATACTTGGCTTGGAAAATTTTGGCCACCAGAGATTGTGGATTCTGCATAAGTCTCCATCCCTGTTTAGCAAGAAGAGCTTGATTAAATATCTCCAATTCCCGAAAGCCCAAGCCCCCATTTTCTTTAGAACATCCCAATTTGGCCCAACTCTTCCATGCAATACGAGAAGTGTTCTCCTTATGCCCCCACCAAAACCTTGCCATCATAGAGTTTATGCGGTTGCAAAGCGTTTTGGGCAACTTAAAAATACTCATTGTGTAAGTTGGGATGGCTTGGATCACCGCCTTGAGGAGTACTTCTTTTCCGGCTTGAGATAGAAACTTTTCCTTCCACCCATTTAGACGATCCCAAATCCGCCCCTGGATACTCTTGAAGGACCGTGTTTTGGATTTCCCAACAATGGCAGGGAGCCCAAGGTATTTCTCATATGAGTGAGCTGATTCAACTTCAGCAACCGAAAGAATTTGGGCTCGGGTTTCTTCATTTGTATTTTTGCTAAAGAACAATGAGGTCTTCTCCCTGTTTATTTTTTGTCCTGAAGCACGTTCGTAAACCTGTAGCAATTGCTGAATGTTGGCCCATTCCTGTGTGGTAGCCCTACAGAAAAGTAGGCTATCATCTGCAAAGAATAGGTGGTTTAGCCGTATCCCTCCTCTAGTAATAGGGAGTCCCGTGATGGCTTTGTTTGCCTCCGCCTTTAAGAGCATCATACTAAGCCCTTCTGCACAAAGAATGAAAAAATATGGAGACAAGGGATCCCCCTGCCTGAGACCTCTACTTGGAAAAATCTGCCCATAAGGTTGACCATTAATCAATATAGAATATGAAACTGTACGCACACAGGTCATTGCTAAATGAATCCATCGCGGTGCAAACCTCATTCTACTCATAGTGCTCTCCAAAAAAGACCATTCCACCCTATCATATGCCTTACTCATGTCTAATTTAATAGCCATGAAACCCTTCTTGCCCGCCATCCTCCCATTCATAGTGTGAAGAGCTTCGAAAGCCACTAATACATTGTCGGTGATAAGCCGTCCGGGGATAAAAGCACTTTGAGTGGGAGTTATAATTAAGGGGAGAATTTTTTTAAGGCGGTTTGCTAGGACTTTTGCACTGAGTTTGTAAATTACATTACACAAACTTATGGGGCGAAAGTCAGATACATGCACAGGATGCTTCTTCTTTGGTATAAGGGCTACAAATGTCTGGTTCAGTGCAGAATCAAAACAATCTGAATTAAGAAAATTAAGGACAGCAGTGCATACCTCCTTTCCCACAGTTGCCCAGGAATTTTGGTAAAAACATATTAGCTAGTCTCCATAAGAATTGATGTGAAAATAAGTGACGAAGGGTCCACTCAGCTAATTTTTGTCCCCCCTACTTAAGGGCTTTAACTAAAAAATCGATAGAGATTATCGCCCATTAATTGGCTAGGTAGGCGGCTAACTACTCCATAGCTATGTACGTGCTCATTACATGCCGTGAAAAATCAAAAAACACAATTTAATGACCATTTCCAAAAACAATATTATAGAAGTACGGTCACAAAACTTAAGACAGATTTGGCATAAAAAGCCTTAAAAACCCTATTGATTATAGGTGATGCAACAGCTAGGGGTGTAGGTGGAATTAGAATCTTTTTTGATTTATTTGAACTCGATAATATTTAGTTACTTATATTGGAGGAATATTTTTATCCTCTCAAAAAGTGAAAAGACAAAAATATCCCTCCAATATGAATTGAGATTCCCTTCAATTGGGGAGAAATTGAAGATTCTCAAATTGTTAATCGCGGCCCTTTATTTTAAATTCAATGGTTTATAAAATGTCAGTTGCTTTTGTATAACCGAGGCATTAAATGCTGGCTTTTGTTTTACCGAGGTTTAAATAATTTTATAGACTATTGGATTTAAAATAAAGGGTTACGATTAACAATTAAAAAATCTCCAATTTCTCTCCAATTGGAACGGATCCGAATCCTTCCAATATATAACTAACTGAATATTATCTAATTCATTTGAATTAGAGATAATCTTATTTCGGGTGTAGTGGATCACAAATTAAATCAACACAAGACTCATAACTCTTCCACAAACCAAGGAAACTAAAGAATTTGTAGAAAAAAAAAAAAAAAAAATCGTAACACAACTGAAAGACAAAAGAAAACCGACTTGCCGCAATCTCGTTTGAACTAATTAAGTCAAGGTAGTTTGCACAATACTTGCAATGATCTCCTAAACAGGATTCAATCAAGACATCAACCGAGGGTCTCAAGTTTTTGTATGACGCAACATCTCGTTCGAACGAGATATGTGATATATGCAACACTCGGTCAAACGGCAATCGACCGACTCGATCTCCAAACCGAGACTCGAAAATCCTTTTCGAAGCTCATCCAATAGGCTTGTTTGAACAAGAATGTCTTCTTTCTTTCTTTCTTTCTTTTTTAACTATTTGAACGCAGTTTGGTTTACATATGCACAAGGATATATCTCATAAAAGTTATCTGAGTTAGCCATTGCAAGCTCTACACCAGATCTGGTGGTATCTTCTTTTTTTGGCATGTGCGCCCATCGCCCAATCCGACCAAAGAAAAAATTGTAAGCTTTAATTTGCCTCATTTTTTGCAGTAAAATATAATTATATGGTTAAAATGGGACTTGGGATTCACAATCTTTACCTCTCTTTGTTGCCATTATTAACACGCTAGACACGTTACTAACATTTAATAATGTGTCAACCCTATTGACACGTTACTAAACTGCCGTAACAAAAAATACAATTTTTTGTAGTAGCCACCCATTAAAAAAATAAGTACATGCAAGTTAATACAGAAAGAGCTAATTAACAAAAGCTTCCCCTCTATCAACTTGCATTGACCATAACTTTTCTCAAAATCCAACAACCACTTTAAATTTCTAGAATATGATGTTTCACCAAACCAAACCAAAGCAAACAAATCATGTATAATATCCCACTCATGCCTAACACTATCTTCTGTCCTTTACCTCACATGGCCACACACACACATATATATATATGTCATATGTGGACCACTCGTGCAATATTATTGGCTGTGTATGACACAGAGGATCAGGGATATATACGTGCGTGGAAGACTAAAAAGTTTCAAAGTCAAGCAAATTGTTCCCCGAAGATGTCTGTTCTTTGTGTGGACCTGTGTGCATGGGAGTCAAGTCATCCCACCCACCATTAAAATACTAGATTGTTGCTTTCATTATGTAGTAGATGACGTCAGCATGCTTACGTGGTGTTGGTGACGCATTCATATATATATATGCTGATAATTCAACATAATTATACATAACGTGTACGCGTGTGTGATTCTCATGGAACTGGTTTCTTGCGTGGAAGTTGGGATGTTGCTCTGGGAATCTCGTGAGATGATTAGGCACCATAGAATATATATGCGGAATACGTGGCGGTGATGATGCATGCAGATATTTTGAACCCTCGTCATCATCATCATCTTGGAAGTTGAAGATGATGTGTTTTTGCATTTTCTTGTGTACCTTTTTTCTCACTTACATTTTTGCTTTTGGAGGTCTAAGGTCAAGAATCAAGATAGTTTTTGTTTGCAACTTTGGCAAAAGGAGGAGTTTCTGATCAAAACAAAATTAACATCACAAGTCACAACCCAAACGTACTATTTGTCCTGTGGAAAGTAAAAAGATACTACATATATAGAAAATAATATAAGATATTATAAATTTCTTTATGTAATAGTCGGTATATAATTGGTAAAATGATTAAGAAAAAAAAAATCAAACTTATCAATTTAAATATGAGAAGGTGTTACACATTCATTTTCTGTCCATCTCTTTTGCAAATCAACTATTCTATATGTATTATCTACATGCATGTAGTCTTACAAATTCAGTGAGAGATTTGCCATCTCTTGTTCAGAGATGAGCGAAAGATGAAAACCAAACATTTTTTTCTTTTTTTAAAATATTAGTTAATGGCTCACTTGCCACATCAGTTTGTACTTTCGCTTAGGGGCGCCAAAACCATGTTTATTTGTCTTACAACTTACAAGCTTGTTTTTACGAGTCCTTGTAAATTAAATTTTACTTTTCACCTCCATAAAAGTTTTTTTTTTTTTTTGGTTAAGTTTTGTCTCCCATCCCCCTCCCCTCTAGTTCTAGTTCCGCTCCGGTAAAAGTTGTAATACTCCAAGCATTTTTTATTTATTTTTTTCTTCATGAATTAACTTTTGGTAGCCGAAAGGAAAAAATAATACTATTGTTTGGGATTGAAATGGTCTTAAGAGTGGAATTTCGTTTCTTCTTACCTCTTCCCATTTCCCGGGGACATGAAAAGCTCTCTCATACTACTTTTGTGTTGGACATGCATCATTTTCTTCTTTAGCTGAGAAGATTGGAAAAGAATATGTTGGTTTCACATTGAAATTGACAAGAGCTTTATGATTGAGGACAAATCTTACAAATATTTGTCACATTTTCCTTCTTTGGTCCGGATCAGATGCCTCTCTTTTTGACATTTTGTGTGCTTTTCTCATTCTTTCCCTTTGAATTAAGACTACAAGGATGAAAGGAATTACTGTTGTTTTTTTTGTTCACATTGAGGGTAGGTTGGTGTGTTTTTTTTTTTTTCGCTTGAATTAAGGTAAATCATCCTTGATTTTCCAAATTTTACACTTAGTGTGGTATTTAATAGGCTAATGATGAGAATACAAGTTCACCAAATAAATATATATTAAAAAAAATTGAGGAATTTATAAGAGTTTTTGTTTTAAGTAAGATTATTATTCATTTTTTAATATAATAAAATATTTTTTTTTTTTTTTGTTAATTTAAATCTTGAATAGCCCCATATATATATCGTCTGACCTTTCTCTTCTCCCTTTCTGCTCTATGGCAGGATTATTCTCTTGACTCATAGGAGGCCAGGCCCACACCTTTGCCGGGCTGTGCTTTTCTTTCCACCCAAACCATGGACCCATATCCGAATACGAGACCAGCCCAGTTCAAGAACATGTCCAATGTTATTGTAACGAAGTTTGTTTATAAATAAGAGTGTTGCTAAAGATACTACAATTTTTATTGTAAAAGTATTTTATACACACATTAACAGGCTAGTTTATCCAAGTTTTGCTCGTTTATTATTCGAGCCAAAATTATTATTCAAGATCGATTCGTTTATTAAACAAATAGAGAGTGAATTATACAAACTGAACTCTAGCTGTTGATCTACCACCATAATCCATAGCCATTAATGTTTCATCTAAAAAGAAAAGCAAACTAAAAACTCTTTCTTTGGGCATGGGCTATGTCTAGGCCCATTTCACCCTCTTCTTTAAAGGAAACTATACGTTATGGGCCATTAATATGTCTCTCACAAGATTGGGGCTTTGTGTTCATGCAGCATAATTCATATTTTTTTAGATTTACAAATTACTTTGACTGCCATGTTTCCAAATTCTTTTTTTTTTTTTTTTTTTGAGAAAGTTTCCAAATTCTTTTGAGAAATATTAGAAGTACCAAATTTTTTACTAATGTATAACTCATTCATTAGAGAGAAACAATACAATTAATTAAAATAAATGTATTGGGTACCAATAAATGAGTTACACATCAGTTTGGTAAGCCTTTCTTGGTAAAAGATTTAGTACCCATAACATTTCTCAATTCTTTTTTGGTGGCTTCAATTCGTTCATTATTAGGTGCGCTCTTCCATGCTATGGGCGTTTCTCCATACAATCTAGCATTCGGACCGTCTCAAAATCCGTCGTTTTAAGCGTGTCCTATCTTGCCTTGTGTGCCAAGAATATAATGGGTTTTGGTCATTCATTTGGCTCATTCTCAATTGTTTTTAGGCCTCTTCTTGTAGTAATGTTTGTACTGTAGAAACCAATTTCTATATTGATATTTCCTTTTTTAAAAAGATTTGAGAAAGGATTTGTTTTGTTTTGTAATGAAGGTGGAGTTTATTGCTTCATTCCAAATTTCCAATTGTCGAGGAGTTCGGAATAAAGCTTCATTTGAATTGGCATTCTTGTTTGTTTGCATTAAACTTACTGAATTCACTCAAAACCCATCCTCCTTTTAACTAAGAAATAAGAATGTTCAAATTCTTACTGCAATTGATTGTCCGAATTGAATTCAAGTAGTTTTATAGGTCACTTACTTTAGACAGATGAATTTCACACTTTAGACTATCAGAGACAAGTCGGCCTCATAGTCCTAATTTCTATGGGAAGCTACTCGAATTCGGTGCAAAACGAATAGCCAATTAAAATGATCCTTATTTGGAAAAGGAAAGCTACGTATTTAGATAGATATATCAAGATTCAGATTTTCAACCATTTGCTCCTCGGATTGTTAGCAATTCAAACAGTAAATGTGAGAGAGTCTCTATAGAACTCTCATGTCCAAACAAATGAATAAGCTGTCAGAAATATATTCAGATTATAAAAGTTCTCTCATATTTTGATCACAATTATTTAAAAAAATAAATGGTTAGAAGATTTCTGTCGGTCACGTCATGTACCAAATGGTAATCACCAAACTGAACCTAATTTAAAGATGTTGCGTCTGAATTTGGCATCAAGACAATTCCAAAAGTCCATATCAGACAATTCCATTTTTATTGGATTAATTGATGAGATTAAGAGTAAATATAAATTATATTTATAATCTTTTGAAAACTGCTATTTGCCAATATCTTTGTATTTGAAATAAAATGAAATCATCCTCTCTTTTTTTTTTTTTTTTAATCCCAATTGACGGATTTTCTTCTTTTTGATTTGAGAAACAATACGAGCTTAATAACCTTTTCTTCTTTTCTTTTTTTTTTTTTTTGTTTTTTCAATATTTTTCTTATTACCATCTTGAATTAGGATCCGAGTAATTTTGTTATTCAAAAAGTAAAAAGACAAAAATACCCTTCAAATCACTTCGATAATCAAGTAACAAAATATACCACCCGACACCTTTAATTACTTAATTAACAAATTAAAATAAGATTATTGAGGCCGCCGGCTTAAGTAGTTCTCGTAGTAGGTTACTTCTTCTTACTTTTTTTTTTTTTTTTTTTTTTTGACAGGTGTACATTTTCACCCTGGTGGATACACGTGTCTTCCGAATCTGCTTCCAAGAAGAAGCTCATAATAAATTACAGGAAATCCATGGTACTAAATATTATCTCAGGTTTCCAAAATATAATAATAAGCTTTTTCAGGATCTTCGTGCCTATGAGATTTGACTTTTTTCTATAATAAAGGAGATTCTTCGATGGAATTAGGATTTCTCCGGTTCATTTCAATAAATATCTACTTAGTTATATTAGAAGAGTATTTTTATTTCCTTAAAAAAATGAAAAGACTAAAATATAACTAATTGAAGAGGAGTATGGGTTTGTTTGGAATTGTGTTTGAGAGGCACTACAAAAAACAGGGACATTATTGACGTGGCAAACAGTAACTCATGTTTGCCATGTCAATAATTTTTGACGTGTCTAAAAGAAAATGTCAAAAAAAATTTTTTTTGACGTGTCGCATTTTAACACTTCAAAAATTTTTGACATGCCAAAATGCCACATCAAAAACTTGGATATTTTGACACCCACCATTTTAACCGTTGAGACACGTCAAAAAGCACACGTCAGAAACCCCTAGTGAAAAATATATTCAATTTTTGTAATGGGGTCTAAAAGAGCTTTTAACACTCAAAAAGTCCGTTTGAAGAAAAAAGTACTTGTTTAATAAAAAAATTAAAAGCGCTTTTAATGGTTGAAAAAGCCTAAAAATGATCAAAATGCACATTTGACAAAAGTTTAAAAATAAATCTTGTACCCAAAAGCTCTTTTCGACTTAAAATATCTTATTTTTCAAACGCAATCCCAAACAGACTTTATATCCAATTAGTTATATTAGATGGGTATTTAAAAGCTAGCTCAAACAAAACTACAATTTTGACATGCATGTTTGGCACCGACACGTAAAGACTTTTTGGTTGGATTATGTACCAACCGAAAATTCCATGATGAATGCTCAACATCTTAATCACTGTTGGGAATACTAGGTTGGCCCACTTTCTAGTTAGATTATAAGACTTGTCAGCTAACTGATGGGATTTGGCTGCAATTCTGTCAATGGGATTCGACACAGTCCGTCACGAGAGGGTTTCTACAGGACTCATTTGTTCACACAGATGCGCGATAGCTTAAGCTGTTTATTGAAATTATTTGGCTTTGATTGGAGTTCAAGTAATCAATTACCATTTGAAGTGAATTGGAGATACGCTATTTTATGGTTAAAACTTTATTTTGTTGTATTTAATCATATACATGAAGTAATATTACGTACACCATTAGATCTTTGAAACAAAATATTAACCATAAAATGACTTTTAGTGAAATAAAAAAGGGTCATATTCCTTCAATTTCAAGGAAATCTTGGTGAACAGCTAACAACTTGAGGTTGTCTTTGTTGTTGGTAGAAATTGGATAATTTCTAGCCACTCGTGAGCTTAGTGGTTTGAATGGATTATACAAAATGCTGGCAGAATACAATCCACACTTAATATGGACAATATTTATACATATTTGCCTCGTTAATCACTAGCTTCCACGCCTACAAAGCATAATGTACAGCATCCAAAAGCAACCAAAAAAAAAAATATTACACTTCAAGTGCAGCATTGATTTCCACTATTAGTTGAAAATTGATAGGGAAAATGCTGAGTGTCACTGATTTTTCTTCAAAAATGTGCAGGGGTTGAGTTGGATTTCATATCTTCAGGTCGGATCCCAATCGAGTACAATGAACTGTCCGTATTATAGGCTAGAAGAGAGTACCCGAACCTTACTTGCTTGGACAAAGAGCTCAAAAACCTATTCGAGCTACCCGAATACTTGTCCGATTAGGCGGGGCGGAACTCGAGTGTACCACTTCTTACATATCTCCCCAACCAAACAACATTCTCAAGAAGAACATGAACATAATTGTATAAAACCTTGTCATCCTTTTATCTCCCAAACTTCAATTTGGTAATCACAACCTATATACAAACCAAACAAAAAATTTTCCAAAACATTGAAAAGAAAAAGAAAAAGAAAAAAAAAAGCTAATGTTAAAAGTTTTTGCCATCGTTGTGTCTCTGTTTTTTTCTGGGGTTATGGAACAAACATGAAAAACAGGGGGTTAATCATGGCTGCAGACCATACCATTCACACTCTCCACCGGCATCATCCTTAACATTACACATACTGTCGCCTTGCCATGTCCACACAATGTCTTTCAAAGCAGGCCTGACATCCTCCTCAAAGAACTTTGTATACTCCAAAGTGTCACCGGAGGATTTTGAGAACTCAACAATGGCGACCTCGGGGGCGACCTCGAAGATCTCCGCCGTGATTGCGAGCCGCCCCTTGCGGCCCTCCACTGGGGCCTCCATCCTCACCTTGAAGTCCTTCGCCTTCGCCACCCGCATGCTCAGCCCCTTCGCCACCGCCTCGATCTTCGCCAATATCGCCGCCGCCCTACACCTAGACGAGAACATGGAGCCCACCTTCCGCTTCTTCTCGAATAGGCTCGACAGGTCGAACCCGGACGACATGGAGGATATGAACTCGAATGCGTTGAAAAACTTGGGCGTTTTCGGAGACGGATCATCGTGATCATCATCATCACCAGCTGATGGCTCTACTTGTGTTGTTGTTTCTTTGACCATCGCCGCCGTTCGGATGGGCCTAACCAACCCTTTGCGGAACCAAGGTGTTCGCATTATTGCCGGGATTGTGATCCGTCTATCTGTTTTGATATATAAATTAAAAGATTAAATTATCTCTTTCTATTTTTCCGTAATTCACCCTGAATTAGAACAGAAGTTATGAGTTTAAATACCGTCACCATTGTTTGACTTCAAATACTTTTGATATAAGTGGTGATTTAACGCTACCTGGGTTGGTGACGAGGAGCTTGGACACCAAGCGCTTGGACTCGCAAGAGAACCATGGAGGGAGCTCGAACTGGGCTTTGAAGATCTTGTTATACATGTTCATCAAATTCTCATCTTGAAATGGAAGAAACCCAGCGAGAAGAACGTATAAAATGACTCCACATGACCAAATATCCGCCTTGGACCCGTCGTAGCCCTTCCTCTTCAAGACCTCAGGCGCCACATACGCCGGGGTGCCACACTGCGTGTGGAGAAGCCCGTCGTTCCGGAGCTGCTCCGGCAACGCGGAGAGGCCGAAATCCGAGACTTTGAGGTTCTCGTTCTCGTCGAGCAACAGGTTTTCCGGCTTGAGGTCTCGGTGGGAGACGCCTCGGCTGTGGCAGAAGTCCACCGCGCTGATCAGCTGCTGGAAGTACTTCCGGGCAGAGTCTTCTTTAAGCTTCCCTCTGGCGACCTTGGCGAAGAGCTCGCCGCCTCGGACGTACTCCATGATGAAGAAGATCTTGGTCTTGGTGGCCATGACTTCCTTGAGCTCCACCACGTTGGGGTGGCGGACCAGCCGCATCACCGAGATCTCGCGCTTTATCTGCTCCATCATTCCCTCCTTCTTCACCACCTGATCCTTGTTGATCACCTTGATCGCCACGCTCTCGCCGGAGACCATTTCCTTGCCGTAGTAGACCTTGGCGAAAGTCCCTTTCCCCAACAGCCTTCCCATCTCATATTTCCCAAACAGTATATTCCTCTCCTCCTCCATAGATTATTCAGAGAGCCAACCAAATCAAATCAAAAACAAAAAACAATAAAAGATAAAAATATTGCTGCTATTGGAACTGCATAAATTTCTCAGCTTTGGTTTGGATGGGTTTTGTTTACAATAATATTCGAGGAATATACCGTAAAGGAATCCAAGAAAGAACAGCAGAGATGCAAATCTCAAAGGATTCCATACAGGGGGTTTTCGAGAAAGTCGTTTATTTCTCAGATTTGTTAGATTTAGAGGAGCGGAGGCAGAGAAGCGGCACCTAGGGGGTGTTTGTTAAACACCCTAGCACTGTTCATTTTACAGGATACTGTTCATGGATAAAAAAAAGGAAAAAAAAAATAATAATAATTGGTATGGGAAAATGAAAAAAGTGGTATTGGAAAGTAAAAAATTTTGTTTTGTAGTGATTTTTTTATTTGAATAGTAATAAAAAGTAAATGATTAGATATAAAAAGTGAGTGATTTGATATAAAAGTAATAATATTTTTTTGGGAAAAAAATGAAGTGAATAGTGTGGTGGATGTAGGGGAATGTGAGGGGGTTTAACAAACACCCCCCTAGTATTTTCCTGGGTGCACACAGGATGAAAATTTGTCAAATTTTTATTTGGGAGAGAACTAATGAGAAGAGGACACGTGCATGGGGAGTCACCATGAACACTCTATGATAATTTAATTTAATTTAAGCTTTTTTATTAAAAAAATAAAAAAATAATAATAATAATTAAAGCTTTTGATCTTTTTAGTAATAAAGTAATATCCCCTGTTTTCGGGTTGGGTGCTGCTCTGTTTGGCCGAGGCTTTTGGGGGACTAAATTTCGGTGGAATTGGAAAGAGCATTCACACTATTTGTAGACTAAATTTCACATCCACCTAGCAAACATTTTTTTATTTTATTTTAGATATTTACTTTTATTATTTTATTTAAATATTTAAAACTCTCTCAAAAAAGACCGTTAGAGTTTTGTTATCAAATTTTTCTTTAATTTTTTTTTTTTTTTTTTGACATGTTCACACAAGAGAAGGGAAGGGGGTATTCGAACTAGTAACATTTGCTTCATAAGGCGTGATTCACAGCTGATTGAACTATCCTTTGGAGATATTTCTTTAAATTAATAAGCGGGGATAGAATACAATTTCTTTTGCTCCCATTTTAGCATTCCCGCTAGCCAAATGATAAATTTTCCCCCTACATGAGAGTAACTAACACATGGCTGACACTTGGTAATTATTGATTAGTTTTATTTCCATAATTGGCTTTCTCTCTCTCTTGATCATTATGTTCTTTATCTGGCATTACCTTTTTAGCATATTGAGTAATCTCTCTACTCTCTGGTCTCTATTGTTGAATTGATTGCTTCATTGGAACTTAAGTATTTGGGTTCTATTAGTTTCCTAGATGGGCCGTGGGTGTCGTTTTTGATGCTGAGATTGAAACACGTGTCATTATAAAACATGCATTTTATAAAAGTAGATAAAGACACATTTCAATCTCAACGATATCAATTTTGGTTAGAGCTGAACCAAACCAAACCGAGACAAGATTGGATGTGAGTTTTGTGGTGAGTGATTAGGGTATGTACCCATTTGAAGGCATGGACCACAATTGCTTTAATGATATGATAAGTCTTAACCACCTGTTTTTTTATTTTTTTTCTTTAAATGAGTACAAGGTTTTTCAAATTGTATGGCTATAGATGTGGACAATGTACGTAAAGAAGAAAGAAAGAAAGAAAAATGCTTTGTTTTTGCTATTTCGTTACGTTTTTTTTATTATGTCATTACTTTTCCATTTTTATTTGAAACGACAACAAGATGTAATCTTTTTTCTCATCCTCCCATTTTGCAAAAATACTATTAGACATGTGAAACTCAGAGCATTCCTAATAGTCTCAGTAAATTTTACTCGCCAACATAACTAAAAGCACATTTTTCTTTATTTTAACTACCAACTTTTTTAACTATCAACTTTTACTATTTCATTTAAATATTCTTTTTCAAATACTTCTTTATATATATACTTTTTCAAATAATACGGAAGAAAATAGAGAATTTATATTATTTCTTTTTCATTTGGTGAGTGATTCACTAACCATTTATTTTGGGTTAAAATGGTGAGGCTGAAAATTGAGGATTTTAGTCACTTTTGCTAAATTGCCTTGCCAAAATAGCCAAAAATTGGTTTTGGTGAGGCTGTAAAGAATGCTCTCATGTGGGTCACCACAGCGTACTGTATAGCATTTCTCAAATAAAAAAAATATATATCTAAAAAGTTTTGCCAAACAAATTCTTAGACGAGAAATGTTTGGTGTTATTCTAGTGTTCTCCCAAATATGATGTAGTTTTTAAAATTACCAATAGATTAAAAGTCAATAATGATAATTTCAAATTCAAAAGTAATTTTAAAAGCCATATTATAATTGAGAGATCATTAAAACACCTACCATTTTCCTTCTTAGACCGTGTCAATTTGGCCATGATTTTGCCCAAACTTTTTACTTCCTACAAAAGGGGCAAAAATATTAACAAAGTAGTCACAAAAGTTTCAAATTTACTTTCATTTTTACGTCAAATCAAAATATCTTTTCAAACAAAAAGAAAATCAAGGAAAAAGATTTGTCAAACGGACTTCATTTGTTTATGTTTTTTAGATGCTGCTTTTGTTTTTTTGGTTTAAAAAGGTATTCTCACGTAACCAAAAAGGTAAAATTAATTTTGAGTGTTTTATACTTTTAATTTATATATATATATATATATATATATAACAAAAAGAAAAATAGTTATCAAACTATATTTGTTAAAGCGTTTTCTTCTTCCCTTTTATTGTCTTTTTTTTAAAACAAAATCGTTAACAAAAAATATAAAATACAATACACTCAAAACTGCTTTTATATTTATGTTATATTAAAATATTTTTTCAAAAAAAAAAAAAAAACCTTTCAAAAAAACCTTAACAAACATAGTAGAAAAAAAAAAACAAAGAAATAGCAATAGACTTAACAAATAATTCTATAACAAACAAAATATTTGTTACCATCACCTGGGTTATTCGTTGGTAGTTGATCGATGCCCTGGCCACGTCATTAATGTTGTTGCATATGCTTGTATTTTTAAAAGATACTCTAAAAGAAAAGTCATCACATATGACTATCTAATATTAGGGAAATGTTAGGTATTTTTTTTTGTGTTCTTCTAACTGTAATATGGTTTTTAAAATTATCGTTAAATTTGAGATTATCATTATTGACTTTTAATTTATTGGTAATTTTAAAAGTCACATCACAGTTGGTAAAACACCAGAAGAATATTAGAAGAACACCTATCATTTTTTCTAATATTATAAGTTATAACTATATAAGGGTGAGTATCGGTAGAATCAATAGCAGTAGAATCAAAAGCGATTAATATATATTAGGTTCAAATCGACATCGTTTCATGTCAAATAAAATAATGTTTTTACAAAAAGAACAAAAAAAAAAAAAAAAACATTTTGGTTTGGGTTGATTTGAAAATCGACATCCTAACTTTCACACTAACTACCAAATTAAATCGATATTGGTACACAAATTCCCTATTACCTACCGACTACCAAAAGTCGGTGGTAGGCCGGCGACGATGCAATGGCAACCAGTAAGCGGCCAGTAGGCAATAGTTGATCAATTTGTCCATCCCTCTACCTGAAAGATCAAGGGGTTTAGCATTATCGACTTATCTCTCTTCATTTTTTATTTATTTTTTAATAAGACGAGAAAATAGGGATTAAGTGTTGACTCTTTTAAGTCTTGTGGTTGAGGGTGACAAATATATAACTTTTTTAAATATATTTTGAGATATTTTTTAATTTTTTGTTTGACAAAATATTTTGATGTCACACGAGACTGAAAATAGTTTGTATATCATATAAGTGTTTTGTATTTTGTATTGTTTATTAATTTATTTTGTATAGTTTATTATTATTATTATTATTTTTCCTTTTTTGTTTCTCCTTTTCAAAACAAAAACATTAACAATTCAAAACTCAAATTACTTTAATTTTTTTTTTTTTAATGTCACATTAGGGTACTTTAAATCTTAAGATCGTGATTGATCATTTAAAATGAACGCTTGAGATTTTACCACATCATCCGTCTTGAGACCAATTTTTATTTTTTAATAGGATGAAATGAAGAAGCTCTTTTTAGTTTTTATGTGAAGAACATTCTAGCCATTAAAAAAAAAAAAAAAAGATCAATGCAATCATTGCCGTTGATAATAAGGCCGTTAATGGTGTCGTTGAGCAACAAAGCATCAAAATAGTCAAAATTATATAATCAAACATAACATTTGACTTTGTCTTCTCTCTAATGACAACTTGCGAATTTTACAAATTGAGATCATAATTAAATGGTCGTCTTATACGGTATTTCTTTGTTAAATTGACTCAAAATTACTTGCAAAAATAGTTGACTTGTCAACCCCAACATGTTCTTGTTCTTACTTCTGCAAATAATAACATATTTCTAATTAGGTTAAATATAAATATATTCCGTTAGTGCTCCATTCCAATTTATTGTTTGAGTTTCTAAGTTTTTTTGAATTTTTTATTTCACTCAAAAATGACAGAACCATCTTGTGTTCTGATCCTTCTAGAAAAGGGGTGAGATATCGAAAACACAATCACAATCACTCCAAACAGAAGAAATGTCATGTGAGACATTAAAATAAAGGGATGACTCGCAACTAGTTTTAATGGTGAAGGAGTCCCATGAACCACTCTTATAATGGGACGGCCACACGATCCACCACCATAGTAATAGGTTAAACGAATAATTAGACAAAAATTGTATTTATTGCATTTTGTTACCATTTAATATAATAATATATATATTGCTTAGATTGTTTATCATCATCAAAATTATTATCCTGAAAACAATCTTGAAGTTTCAGTATTAAAAGTTGTTTTAAATCGTTATTATCCGTTTTAACAGTGTGCGAATCGTTTTTTAAATCAACAATTTTTTTCTTGATATTATTAACCTCATGTTGCAAACCTGAGATAGTAATCTCTTTGGATTTTGTTTGAAAAATCTTTCCAAAGTTTCATCAAGAGAGATTTTTGCATTGTTAGGTTTATTAGCATTTTTAATCATCATGTTCCTGAGTTTTTTAAGGCAATCTTCTTTTAATTCAGGATTTTCAATTCTTGAAATTAAAGTGATTAGCAAATTTTCTTGTTCTTTAATTTTTGTGAGAACATTGCAAGTTTTGATATTTTTGCAGCAAGAATCATTATAACCAATGGTAATTCACTAGCAAAATGGTAATCGGAGTCACTTGAGGTTGTTAAAAATTCACTGTCAAATGAATCAGAAGAATTAACGAATTGCAAAATTCTAAAAAGATTTACTTTTTCATTGTCATCAATTTTTAAAGCATTAATTTCTTTTTTCAAATTTTTGGGCTGTTCTAGAATTGGAAAGAGCATTCACAATATTTGTAGACTAAATTTCACATCCACCTAGCAAACATTTTTTTATTTTATTTTAGATATTTACTTTTACTGTTTTATTTAAATATTTTTTTCTAAAACTCTCTCAAAAAAAGAGCGTTAGAGTTTTGTTATCAAATTTTTCTTCAATTTTTTTTTTTTTTCGACATGTCCACACAAGGGAAGGGGAGGGAGTGTTTGAACTAGTAACCTTTACTTCATGAGGCGTAGTTCACAGCTAATTGAACTATCCCTTGAGGACGTTTCTTCAAATTAATAAGTGGGAATAGAATACAATTTCTTTTGCTCCCATTTTAACATCCCGGCTAGCCAAATGATGAATTTTCCCCCTATATGGGAGTAACTACTAACAGATGGCTGACACTTGGGTAATTATTGATTAGTTTTATTTCCATAATTGGCTTTCTCTCTCTCGCTTGATCATTATGTTCTTTATCTGGCATTTCCTTTTTAGCATATTGAGTAATCTCTCTACTCTCTAGTCTCTATTGTTGAATTGATCGCTTCATTGGAACTTATATATTTGGGTTCTATTAGTTTTCTAGATGGGTTGTGGGTGTCATTTTTGACGCAGAGATTGAAACACGTGTCCTACTAAAACACGCGTTTTATAAAGTAGATAAAGACACACGTATCAATCTTAACGATTTTAATTTCAGTTGGAGTTGGACCAAACCAAACCAAACCAAGACAAGATTGGATGTGAGTTTAGTGGTGAGTCATTAGGGTATGTGCCATCACAATTGCTTTAATGATATGACTAGTCCTAACCACCTTTTTTTCTTCTATGAGTACAAGGTTTTCAAATCGTATGACTATAGATGTGGACAATGTATGTAAAGAAGAAAGAAAGAAAGAAAAATGCATCGTTTTTGCTAGTTCGTTACTTTTTTTTATTATTATTATTATGTCACTACTTTTCCATTTTTATTTGAAACTATAACAAGATGTAATCTTTTTTCTCGCCCTCCCATTCTGCAAGACTACCGTTAGACATGTGAAACTCATCATGTGGGTCTTGTATTGCATTTCTCAAATAAAAAAATATATTTAAAAAGTTTTGCCAAACAAATTCTTAAATCGTGTAAATTTGGCAGCGTTTTTGTCCAAACTTTTTACTTTCTATAAAAGGGCAAAAATATTAACAAATCAGTTACAAAATTCTCAAATATACTTTCACTTTTATGTCAAATCAAAATACTTTTTCAAACAAAAAGAAAATTATGTAAAAAAATTTGTCCAACGGACTTCTATTTGTTTATGTTTTTTAGATGATGTTTTTGTTTTTCTGTTTAAAAAAGTATTCTCATGTGACAAAAAAGGTAAAATCAATTTTGATTTTTTTTTTAAATATAACAAAAAGAAAAATAGTTATCAAACTATATTTGTTAAAGCTTATTGTCTTTTTTTTTAAAAATAAAAAATAAAAAATAAAATACAATACAATACTTTCAAAACTGCTTTTACATTTTTGTTATATCAAAACATTTTTTCAAACAAAAATGAAAAAAATACCTTTCAAAAAAACCTTAACAAGCATGGCAGAAAATAAACAAGGAAATAGCGATAGACTTAATTAACAAATAATTCTATAATAAACAAAATATTTGTCACCATCACCTGGGTTATTCGTTGGTGGTTGATCGATGCCCTGGCCACGTCATTAATGTTGTTGCATATGCTTGTATTTTTAAAAGATACTCTAAAAGAAAAGTCATCACATATGATGACTACCTAATTCTATAACTATATTGGGGTGAGTATCGGTAGAATCAAAAGCGATGAATATATATTAGGTTCAAAACAACATCGTTTTGTGTCAGATAAAATGATGTTTTTACAAAATTAAAAAAAAAAAAAAAAAAATGATGTTTTTTCTCTCTAGCCGCCAGAGAGAAAAATGAAACCCTTCAGCCACATAGGGGAGGAGGGTTGGCCATTTGGCAGCCTCCCTCCTCCCCTCGTCCTCCTCGCTCTGGTGCTAGCTATTTACCTGATGCCCTAGCCTCGGTGCCTCATCTCTTCTCCTTCATTGCAGCTCCTTTCTCCCTCCGTTTTTCTCCCTTTTTGCCCATTCCCTACCGCTTTTCTTCCCCCGCCTTCATTTTCTGCAGCGGGCTCCTTGGCCTTGTTTTGGCTCTTTGTGGGTTCGGATTTTGTCTGTGGTCGCCGCCGACCTATGTCGCCGCTTCGCTACCCGCTATTAGGGTTTTCTTTCATGCGTCCCCACCGCGTCGAGCTCCCATGCCCCTTATGTGGTGGTTTTCGGCCTGCACGGGTCCAGCTCCCTTCCAACTACCGTCTTTCCACTCTGTGCTCATTTTCCCTGTTTTGGTGGCTCCTTGTTGTTTTTTTTGTTTTGTTTTTTTTTTTTTTGGTTGTTTTCAAGTCCTGCTTTGCCGATCTTCTCTGCGCCTGTTCGCCGCCCACCGTCCACTGTTGGGCCTTTCGACGCGTCCCCGCCGCAATGAGCTTCCAACGCCCCTTTGGTTTTTGGTTCCTGGCGTGTGCGTGATCGGAGTGTGCTGTTTTTTTCTTATTTTATTTCTCTATTTTGTTGCTTTTTTAAGATGTATTTGTGTTTTGGCGTGTGTTTTTTTCCATGTATTATTTAATTTCCTTGTTTTGTTTGGTTTGTAATAAGGCTCTTTCCTCTCTCACTCGATCTATGTCGCCTTCGGATTAATTATTTTTGGTCCAGGCCTTTGGGTTATGGATATGATCATTATTCTGACCTTTTGATCGAAGAGGAAGAGTTTTGGCATGAGAGTCTTTTCGCTCTCAGGGTCGAGGAATAATTGCTATCCATGCATTTGGTTGAGTTTGTCTGTCAAAGATCTAGTATTAAATCTGATTTTAGTCATGGGTTAGCGGATTGGTCTCGAATCTTGTACTAAACCTGATAATCTTATAACTTTATGCTATGGTTGCTTCAGAGCTTTGCTCTATGATATAAGAGTTTTATGCTCGTAGTATTATTGAATGAAATATTATGTTTTTCTTAAAAAAAAAAAAAAAAAACAAAAAAAGATATTGGTACAGAAATTCCCTATCACCTACTGACTACGTAGGCCGGTGACGATTCAATGGCAACCAGTTAGCCGCCAGTAGGCAATAGTTGATCAATCTGCCCATCCCTCTAGTTGAAAGATCAAGGGGTTTAGTATTATCAACTTATCTCTCTTCATTTTTTATTTATTTTTTAATAAGACGAGAAAATAGGGATCAAGTGTTTTGGTTGAGGGTGACAAATATATAACTTTTTTAAATATATTTTGAGATATATTTAAAAATAAAACCCAAATTTTTTTATAACATTTTTTTTATCCATTTTTTGTTTTTTTATTTTATTTCTCTTTTTCAAAACAAAAACATTAACAATTCAAAACTCAAATTACTTTAATTTTTTTTTTTAATTTTTTATTTCACATTAGGGTACTTTAAATCTTAAGATCGTGATTGATCATTTAAAATGAACGCTTGAGATTTTACCACATCATCCGTCTTGAGACCAATTTTTATTTTTTAATGGGATGAAATGAAGAAGCTCTTTTTATGTGAAGAACATTCTAGCCATTAAAAAAAAATATATATATATCAATGCAATCATAGCCGTTGATAATAGGGCCGTTAATGGTGTCGTTGAGCAACAAAGCATCAAAATAGTCAAAATTATATAATCAAACATAACATTTGACTTTGTCTTCTCTCTAATGACAACTTGCGAATTTTACAAATTGAGATCATAATTAAATGGTTGTCTTATACGGTATTTCTTTGTTAAATTGACTCAAAATTACTTGCAAAAATAGTTGACTTGTCAACCCCAACATGCATGTTCATATGCCCATAGAAAAGTTCAAATTTCATTTCAATTGACTGCCAATGTTGCTTATAGTTCTTGTTCTTACTTCTGCAAACTATAACATATTTCTAATTAGGTTAAATATAAATATATTCCATGAGTGCTCCATTCCCAATTTATTGCTTGAGTTTTAAGTTTTTTTGAATTTTTTATTTCACTCAAAAGTGACCGAATCATCTTGGTCGAGATATCGAAAAGACAATCACAATCACTCCAAATAGAAGAAATGTCATGTGAGAAATCAAAATAAAGGGATGACTCACAACTAGTTTTAATGGTGAAAGAGTCCCATGAACCACTCCTATAATGGGACGGCCACACAAGCCACCACCATAGTAATAGGTTAAACGAAGAATTAGACAAAAATTGTATTTATTACATTTTGTTACCATTTAATATATATATATATATATATATATATATATGATATATAGAGAGAGAGAGAGAGAGAGAGAGAGAGTGCCTAGATTGTTTATTATCATCAAAATTGTTATGGTGAAAACAATCTCAAAGTTTCAATATTAAAAGTTGTTGTTTTAAATCGTTATTATCCGTTTTAACAGTGTGCAAGTCATTTTTTAAATCAACAATTTTTTCTTGATATTACTAACCTTATGCTGCAAATCTGAGATAGTTATCTCTTTAGATTTTGGTTTAAAAAATCTTTCCAGAGTTTCATTAATAGAGATTTTTGCATTGTTAAGTTTATTAGCATTTTTAATCATTGTATTCCTGAGTTTTTTAAGGCAGTCTTCTTTTAATTAAGGATTTTCAATTCTTGAAATTAAAGTGATTAGCAAATTTTCTTGTTTTTCAGTTTTTGTGAGAACATTGCAAGTTTTGACATTTTTGCAGCAAGAATCATTACAACCAATTTTGAAATCATTGTCCAAGAATTCACTAGCAGAATGGTAATCGGAGTCACTTGAGGTTGTTAAAAATTCACTGTCAAATGAATCATAAGAATTAACGGATTGCAGAATTTTAAAAAGATTTTATTTTTCATTGTCATCAATTTTTAAAGCATTAATTTTTTTTTTCAAATTTTTGGGTAGTTTTGGACATTTGTCAGCAAAATGTCCTGGTTTTCTGCAATTAAAACATTTTCCTTTGGAAAAATATTTATCGAATTTGGAGGTATATTTTTTGGATTTTTTAGTAGAAAATTTTTTAACAGGTTTATTAATTATTCTTTTCTTGTAACTATTGTATATGGGGCATGTCTTTTCTTGAAAACTCTATTCGTGAGGGGATGATAATTAATTGAAAATAAAGATGAAAATAAAACAATAAAACCATCCTTGTAGGTGGTAATTGCAAATAAAATAAATTTGATGCAAGAATTTCCAGAGTTAATACGAAATTAAAGCGTATAAAAAAGAAATAGAAAAAATTGATAATGAAAAGATACCAAAATATCTTACCATCAAGAATACTTACAGATTAGATTAATATATATTTGAATAGATTAGTTTAAATGAGAACTTGTCAAATCAATCATTATGGACCATTCAATCCATGGGCCACTTTTATTCAACTAAACAAATACAAATGTCTTGGTACGATGGTTCTGGAGACTTCTATCAACTTTATTTATTCACGATTTTCTTTAGGGTCCCATTAGCCGCGTTGGTGCATGCATTATCAAATTACAAATATACCACTAAACCCTTCTTTTTAAGCAAAGACTTAACGCTTTAATGGCCACAGGATCTGTTTGTACTATATATGATCGTGTCATCAGGGCTTGTTTGAAAAGATAATTCCTCATAATTCTTTTGAACTTTTTTTTCTCTTTTTTTAGTTGATTTGAGTAATTTGATATCATTAACACTCAACTCAACTTAAAAAATTTTAACTTTATTCAAAATTTTATATTATTCAAACAATCCAAACATAATCTCAATTTTTTTTCTTTTTGATATTCGCAATTTTGAATTCAATTCAGTAAAATAGAAAAAAATCGCAAATTCAAACGAACTCTTACAAGGATTCTTTATTAGTAGACTGTTCGAATTCTATAAAAATTAAAAAAATTTAAGAGAAGAATACTGTGAGATTTGCTTGTGGTGAGCCGCTTAAGATGCAGGACACAAAATATACCCAATAAAAAAAAAAAAATTTAGAACATGTTTGAGATTATGTTTAAGAAATAGAGTTTTTAAGTTAAAAAACGTTTTGACCATCTTAGAGCTTTTTGGACCCTTAAAAACAGTTCTATTTTATTTTTCTTTTTTATTTTTATTTTTATCAAACAAGTACTTTTTTCTTTAAACAAACTTTTTAAGTGTTAAACACACTTTTAGATCCATCAAACGCGTACACAAACCGGCTCTGCCCTTAATATATTAATGACGCTTTCTTTTTTAGATTGGTGAGCCCTGCCGCTTTTTTTTAAACTGAATTATTTTTGTGCAACTCTTACTTTGTCATATATTTGTATTGAGTTTTCAAGAGGTAGTTAAATCGGCTGTGGACCATGCTTCATGAAGTAGATATTACTAATTCGAATCTCTCTCTCCATTCCCTTGTAGATATATATATATATATATATATATATATATAGAGAGAGAGAGAGAGAGGGGGGGGGGGGAGATTTCTTTATGAATTATGCATTTATATTCTTTTTCGCCGGCATGTTGTATATATAAAAAAAAAGAAAAAAAAAGAGCAAGCTTGAGTGGTGGATCTTTGATAATCCCACCAGGGAAAATATGAAAAGAAGTTCCCTTTCAACATTTGAAGTTAATTAAACATAAGTCGTGCCAAAATGTGTGGGAGCCCTCGAGGGTTACACAAGGAATTAGAGCCGACCTACTCCATAAAGAAATGGTGACGGTTGAGCAAATCATATATGTAGTGAGACGAAAGAGTATTTATTTATTTTTCTTTATGAGCATTAACTTATAATCGTATTTAATAATTCTTAATAACAAATACAAAAGTTAAAAAAAAAAAATAGTATTAAAAATGCATTATTGTTTTGTTCATCGGCGGCCCCTCGATCATTACGCTACTAAATAATAAGAGAAGAAGAATGCTTCATGCAAAAGCCAAGTATAAGGACAATGACAAAGTTTTATTTCGAATTGAAAAATGTTACCTACTTTTTTATTCTCACGCTTTCACTTTCAAAGTAGTTTTTAAAATCATAATTAGATCAAAATTTATAATAATTTATCATAAATTTAATGGTAATTTTCCTTAAAATGAATTGATTCCAAAGATGTCATTTTTTCTTGGCATCAAATATGTCCATTTACAAGACTTGTTTGCATGTGGAGAGAATACAAGGAGCGGTTCGGCACCCTACCCGAGAGGTAGGATTAGGGAAATAAGAATATATACTCACTCAAAACGATGCCGTTTTAAATATATTTAAAAATTTGGTTGTGTTGGAATCGAAAATCCTACCCTATAAAAATTGGATTCGACTTATATGATGTTATTAAAATAATAGCATGTATGCTCTAGTTTCATCAACGGTCAAGATTGAATTTCTCAAAATCTCTTTTCATTTTTTCCTTCCTATTAAAAACTTTTAAAAGTAAGTCAACTTTAAGAGTCAATCTTGACCGTTGATTAAATTACAACATACATGATGTTATTAAAATAACAGCATGTAAGTTGGATCCATAAAAATCATTTCAAAATTCGACTTGCTAACCCAACCTGCATGGGTTGAAACAAACCAAAATCCAAACACTCTGTTTTTAAATTTGCTCACCCCTACCAAAAATTTACATGAAATCCCCCAACGTCCAATCATACTCTCCAATTACAATTCATGTTGATGTTATTGTCAAGTCATATATATATAATGAAAACAACTCTATGAATCTAACCCATATATATGATGTCGACAGCAATGCTTTGGTTGACATATTATCGTAAAACTGTTATATATATAGCTGTACATCCATATATATATATAAAATGAAAACAACTCTATGAATCCAACTCATATGATGTCGACAGCAATGCTTTGGTTGACATATTATCGTAAAACTGTTATACATATAGCTGTACATCCATTGTGAGCAGCAAAAAGACTTTGAAAAGGTCCATTTCGTTTAATAACATCCAATTATTTGATATTTACATCCCTATATATATATATATATATATGCTTGATAACTTGCTGCATAAGCAACAGTACTCTCGTGCAAATATATGGTGGTGCAACTTGTTTATGTCATAGAAAGTGGCGGATTTGGTTCATAATTGAGGCTTGCTGCATCGGAAAATAGAGACAAATGCAGGTGCGATGCTGCATAATTTTAGTTGAAGAAGTTTAAAATATGCTCCACCTTGTGAGCAAACCCATTTTGGCAGCTCAAAAGCTTTAATGCATTGCCACCCCAAAAAACTATTGAAAAGTCAATGCCCAGTTGCCCACTTGCTTGTGGAACTTTTGGTCTCATAAATTTTCTGTTTTTTGGTCAAATTCATTGCATTAAGCGTAGATGGGCATGCAGGATATGCACGGCAAATCTCAATATTGCAACTGTTGCTTTGAAACTTCTATTAAGGAGTCCACAATTCAATACGAAAATGGCAGGTTAAGATTTAGAGTGATTAAATTCGGGTTAAACCGAGTTGATTTGATTAGACACGATTAATAAACGGATCAACATGCTTAACCTACAATTGCTATGTGTTTGTTTATGTAGATGGAATCTTTTTTCTTTTTATTTTTAGAATTTGTATTATTGGATTGTACTATTATTTTGATTGAATATTGCCTTGGGAAGTTGAGTTATATTTATTAATTATTGTTATAGATAGTTGGATATCAATTATTAAATTGGTTGTCATGAATCCAGTTGTAAATGTTTATAATTGATATAATATATGCTTATAATATAAGAAATTGTGCTAATCATGTCATATCAGGTACTTTGGTCAATTTAACCCAATTATAAAAAATAGGTCGAAATTGGTTATTTTTGAGTCAATCCAACACGATCCGTTTATTAAACAGGTTTATATAGGTCGTATCGTGTCACATGTTTATTTATAGAGATAGTATCATGGTTTATGAGTTTGACTTGTTTAATTAAATAAATCATGTTAAACTCATATATTTGTATACATATAATTCAAAATGATATGAACTCGATCCATGAACTCGAATTGGCACCCTTAAGGCAATTACTGTAAACAATAAGGTACTGTTTTTGTTTTTGTTTTATTGCTAGATTCAATCAATTTAAAGAACTTACGATTTTTATTGTCAATTTATTTACCCGTTTTAAAAAGTGGGAAAAAGTTAATTTTCCTATGAATAATACGTACATTTTTTTTTTAACATGTCCACACAAAATTCCTTTGTGAAATCGGCGAAGCTTGCTTCAGCCTTCACATAAAAACATAAATGCAAATATAGAATAATTTATTACAACATATATATATATATATATATATATATATATATATTTTCTTTCTATTTTATAATTAAATTAGGTGTGCTATCTTTATTTGATAGTTATTCTCGAAGGAAAAATAAAATAAAAATTGAAGGACTCGAGATATTTGGTGAAGTGTTTGATAAAAAAATCATTGGTGAAAACAATGTTATTATTATTTATCGAGAGCTGATGGCTTGGTGCCACCTAACTTTGCTACATTGATGCGCTGTGCATGAAATGAGACATGTAAGATAATAGGGCAAACCAATTTAGTATACTGTTGTGTTAATATGATTAATTGTTATCAATTTGATAAAATTTATATTTATATAAAAAAAATAAATTTGGATCATCTTAATTGTATAACAATCGTATATTAAATAACATTATTCATAATAATAATAATAATAATAATAATAAGATATGTATTATTTCAAAATGTGTGACTTCAAAAAAATTACAATTTTTTAAAATTGCAACTTTTCTTTTAAAATCGCAATTTAGCATTTAAAATAGTGTTTTATTTTGAGTAATTCTATGAGTCACTCTATGAATGAGGTAGCTTTTAAAATTACAATTTGATCAAAATTCAATAATAATCAATTACAAGCCTAATGATAATTTTAGAAACGACATCATTTTTAGAGTTTGTTTGGAATTGCGTTTGAGAAATAGAACTTTTAAGTCAAAAAGAGCTTTTGGGCAAAAACTTCATTTTTAAGCTTTTGCCAAAATTACTTTTTGGCTATTTTTAGGCTTTTTGGACTCTTAAAAATGCATTTAATTTTTTTTACCAAACGAGTACCTTTTTTTTTTTTTTTTTTTTTTTTTTTTTCAAACAGACTTTTTGAGTGTTAAAAGCACTTTTGGACCCCTCAAACGCAATCTCAAACAGACCCTTAGAGTGATATAAGAGGGATAAAATAGTGACTTTTAACATTACTCAATTATTTGCGATTTAAAACGGCAAATTTTTCTACATTTTCATATTGCAATTTGTTAAAAACCTAATTCTAAACTGTTGAAAATATTTTCACTCAAGGAGCCCATCAGATATTGGACTTCAAGGCTAATGTCAAGCCCACAAAGAAAACACCATTGAAGTAGGAGTCTCAATCTATATTCAATTATGTTAAATAGGAAGAGGCTCAACATGTGGAATATTAATTTAAATGGGGGGTCATTTGACGGAGTCAATATTAAAACTTAAGACCTTTGGCTCTGATACCATGTATCCCAAAAAGTTAAGCTGATATGAAGAAGTAAATTTAATCACTTAACCATTACTCTAACAAATTATAACTCATTGAAGAATTTAACACAACAATCCTACTTCAAACTTAATTGAAGTAGGACTCTAGGTCTAATTCAAATTCTCAGCACTCCCACAACAAGTTGAAAAAAGAGACCTAGTCAAAGTCTAACTTCACTTCTCAGCCTTTAAATAGGTTCTTACACCATGTATAAATTTTCAGACTAAAAAAGACCGTACCAAAAATTGTTCTAACATAAATAATACATTTTTTGTACTTTAATTTAAAATTAAAATTTTTATTTGTGAAATCACAATCATGGAAGTTTAAATTTCCCATCATGTACCTTTAATTTTCGGCCTAATTGAGCAAAAAGATAATCCCCGATTATATTTGATCTCTTCGAAGTTTAGGCCCATTTCCTTACGTGACATTTGGGTCTAGGCCTTCTTTATAGACCCAAAAAAGGGTATTGAGCTTTGATCAAAAGCCCAAAGGCCAATGTTTTCATAGACACAACAAGGGTCGATTCCAAATTCTGGCCTAAGATCCCGCGGGCAAATTTCCCGAAACGGCAAGACCTAAATCGGTGGTTCACTCGGAGCGAGCGAGCGTGAGAGAGAGAGAGAGAGAGAGAGAGAGAGAGACAGCAATGGAGGAAGACCAAATAGAGAAGTTTGTGGCAGAGTACCTGAAGAAGAAGGGGTTCAAGCAAGCTGAGCACGCTTTCCAAGAAGAACGACAACATCAACAGAGCAAGAACACTTCATCGTCCTCCATCACCACCAATTCCCTCTCTGACCCTGACCTCGCCAAGCACATCCTCGCCTTCTCCGAGTACTCTCTCTCTCTCTCTCTCTCTCTCTAATCCTGTTTTTTTTTTTCAAACATAAGTATAAAGCATGAGGATAAGTAATTTCCAAATTTTGCTTGGATTAGTGAAGTCAATGATCTATAGCTTTACTTATATTGGTGCGGTGAATGATAATGCTGCATAAATGAGCCAAAAAAATAACCTTTTTTTTTTTGTCGAATTTATGATTTTCACTCGAAGACATGCTTAACATATTGAACGGTTTAAATTGGGATACAGGTTCACATTTTATGCGTATGTTAGGTGCGAAATATTCGAAAAATATATATTATATGTGCCAAATATTTGTAAGGGGTTGGCTTAGTGGTTGGACAGCTTGGGACTTTGAGTATGCTTCTCAAGGTCTTAGGTTCGAAACCCATTGAGTGCAAACTGTTTCTTGGGGTTTGCCCATTGAATTAACCGAGGTGCACTTGCGGGAAATTCCTTGCCGAGGGCCTGTGCACCCCGGGATTAATCGGAGTGAAGCTCCGGATACTCGGTGCCAAATCAAAATAAAAAAATAAAAAAATAAAAAATAAAAATTGGAAGGGGTTTGACTGTTGAATATGCCATATGTATTTATATGTTTTATGTTGTTTACGCTAAGCTAGAGTTAAGATGTAGAGTGAATTGGGAATATGCACTGTTTTCATGGGAATCATATGGTATTGTTTTCTTTAATTTGCTGGTACGTATGATTCACATGTGGACTTGCTAAGACCAGTTAGTATATATATCAAAGAGGATTTCCAAAGTTTTCAGATCCTCAGGTTGAAATTCTTTAGGTTGTGCCACGGTTTAGAAGTTAGAAGAACATGAGAAGTGTTCTGGATTTTCTCTTGGCTGGTACTTTTGTGTTAAGTAGAATAATATCTGCTATAGTTGGGGTATATGAAGACTAAATTTGGTCTCTTGTTCACTGAGCGACCCGTATAATCCATTCTTTGGAGCAATCATTTCTTGATAGTTTGGGGTTGGCCTTGTTTTGGACCATCACTACATTGATATGGGATGGGTTATATATATAGTGATACTATAAACTTTGTTGCATAGCCATTGTTGTGACTTTTGTGGCAGAAGACTTTCATAAGACTTAAATATTGTAGAAGTTAGAGATATAGGACCTGAAAGAAAAAACTGCAGTGAACTTTGAATTCTTCTGAACAATAGAAGACAATATGTTTTCATGTTGCTTTTTAAGTAAAGGAAAATCAAGTTGTTTGGGCCTCACCACCGAACTGATACGTGGTAGCATAATGTGATTACAGATATGTGTGTTTGAGAATGACATGGGTGTGTAGTACTGTAGTGGTTGACACTGAAAACATGGAATGGAATAAATTCTGAAAATGAAGTAGGCGGCCAAATTTTTGTGGCAGTCGTGTTAGTGTATCTAGTATGGTGAAAATTGCTGACATCAGAGTATCTAAATGGATTGAAAAATGCAATCTTTATAATATATATAAATTTTGTTGTTTGGTTATTTGTGCACTTTTTATTGTCACAAAGGTGTTTTTGTTTCATCATGAAAGTTCTTATTTTTCAGATTGGAGAATGGTCCAGCACGATACCATGATGGATATAGCAAGTTTAGGTCATGGACTTATAGTTCACTAGATTTGTACAAGGTACCTGGTTTTTAAATTGATTTTAGTTGGGAACTCATTTCATAATCCTGGTGTTTATGATTCGACTAAATCACCTTTACAACCTTTGCAGCATGAGTTGCTTCGCGTGCTTTATCCTGTATTTATTCATTGTTTCATGGATCTGGTGGAAAAAGGGCATGTTCAAGAAGGTATGTTTTGAACTTATTTCCTTATGTTTTGTAGTCTATGTCAGAAACTAACTGAAGCGCTCCATTAGTGCAACTGTTTATCTGTTTGTTTTTACATGATTACAGTTGATGTTTTTTCTTCACGTCTTGTACTTTGTACTGCAAACTTACCAAAGTGAGAATTAGTTCAACAACTGTAATGTGTATATGTTCACATAATTATGGTTGATATCTCCAGCACGAACCTTTTTCAATAGCTTCCGTGAAGACCATGAAATGATGCACTCGCGAGACCTTCAAAAGTTGGAAGGAGTTCTTTCTCCCTCTCATCTGGGGGTAATTACTACTTTAGAACCTTCATTTAATGTTCCCCACTCTTTGTATGGGTAGATTAGAAATCATAATAATTTAATCATCATGTTTCTGTTCAGGAGATGGAATTTGCTCATTCTCTTAGGCAGAACAAAGTAAAAATAAAGATATGTCAGGTAACTTCTTGTTCTTCTTGAGTAGCTTGTTAGTATATGTTAAAGAAGTGATTAAATGATTAAATTTATCTCTTCCTATTAATTTAAACTTTTGGGATAAGTGGTGATTTAATATTGTACCAGAGCCAAAGGTCTTAAGTTCGAACCCCGTCAATTCACCCCTCATTTGATTAAAATATTTTATGTGTTGGGTCTCGCCTATTAAAAGGGAGTTTGAGCCCATACGTGAGGGGGGTGTTAAAGAAGTAATTAAATGATTAAATTTATTTCTTCCTATTAGCTTAAGCTTTTGGGACAAGTGGTGATTTAACAGTATCAAAAGTGATTTATATTATTGTTTATCCAATTATAGTTCACTCAAATCATAGTACTTGTCCTTTAACCATCTTAAGGTCCCTAAAAGCCATATTTTCCTGTATAATCAACATTAGCTTAGGTCTATTATGTCCAATTGCACTTAAAAAACTTTAGTTCTTTGCGATGGAATTCTATTTTTTTGATGACGGGAAATCCTTCCAAGTCGGGGCCACCCCCATATGCAAGGTGATCCTGTTATGAACATACACAAAGGACCCAAGTAACGCACCCCCACCCACATAGATTGGTTAAATCTGGCTTTCGCTAGCGGTGTGGCCCTTAAATCTTTATGATCATTGTAAACCATCAACTCTCATAAGTAAGGTGATCCTGTTTTGAACATACACAAAGGATCTTGCATTCACATTTACTTCCTTGACTTCACCTCTATAAGATTTTGTGTATCATATGTAACATCAACATCATCAGTTGTGCATCAAAACCAGTTACATGGTGCAAGTCCATTTTTGGCTGCCGTGTTTTAGCAATAGTTATGTTTTTTGGAGATTGCACTTTATGCTATATTTAGACTCTTTAACCCAAATATATTCAGGTAGTCTTTTCATTTTTGCTTATGATGTATAAAATAATGCTAGCTGGAGACTGGATGTCAGAGTTATTTTCCTTTTGAATAAAAAAAAAGAAAAGTGATTTGTACACTTTTTGATACCCTAATTTACCATGATTTGCTCCTGAATTAGTTAAAATTTGCTTATGATTATAATGTATGTGGCCATTATGTTGTACTTACAAATATGGTTGAATAGCTTTGTCTCTGTAACTAACTACTGGGAGATTATGTGTCTTTAAGCTATAGCTGTGTTCTTTTTCTTTCATGATGTATGGAGGATATGATGTTGTAAGAGCGTAGAAGTTTATCTCTACTTCTGGTATTTTCTAGATATTTGATCTGATTTTTTTATTTTTTATGAGATGTATGCTGTTTTTGAATTGTATGACCTTGGATTTTTACATTGCTTATATATAAAAAAAGGAATTGAAAATGATCTGGTGCTATATCAATATATTAATAAAACTCTATTAGCTTCATCCTTTGTAGAGTTTTACGTACCTTTGGAAACTACAAATCCATTAACATTGTAATAAATTGATTTTTTAATCTCAGATATGATTTGTTTTTATTGCGATGATTTATTGGTGGCCTTGTTTACATTGATAGCCATAGAGATAGAATTTCCTATAACAGTTTCTTGGTTGTAACTGTTTAGATAGGTTCAGAATATATTTTTGGACTGCTGAAAAACTTATTGTTAACTATTGTGCCAGTACTCCTATGACCTACTGCTGGAGTATCTACACAAGACAAAATTGACCACAATGCTTGGGGTTATAAATGAGCATATTAACTTTCAAGGTACATATGTTAACCTTTTGGTTGCATGTATATAAGAATCTATTTGTTGGGTTATGGTGATATTCATATATTATTAGTTTTGCAGTTTCTCCAGGGCAGCCTAGCTCAATTTCTGATGATACTGAAGTCGTAACACTTACTGGAAGCAGCCAGGATGAGGCCACTCAGATAAATCAGAAGGAAATACATTGGGGGGTCAGTAAAGATTCTGAGTTCCTTTTATGTTATTTGTTGAGAAGGATAACATATTTTTATTATTCAAAAGGATGGTAGTCGTGTAATTGTGTATAGTGGTCATGATTTTTATTTGCAAATCGGCTGGGAATATACTGGGCTTGCATCTTTGTTTGAAATGCTGAATAACTGCCCTGTATTCTCTGTATTGCTGCTTTTTGTATACTTTCCTGTGTACTTAGGGGCACCTTGCGCTTTTATTAGATATTTGTCGATTACTTATAAAAAAAAAAAAACTATTTAACTAAATGTCATTGATTTTGACAGATTTCTTGCTATGAAATGTGTGGTTTTCATAGCCAATGCGAACATTGAATCCAATGTTGATGGACATTTTGCTAATATTTTTACAACTGCCGAAAACTTTTCAGATGTTACAATATAATACTTGCATACGAAATTTACCTTAATTCAAATTAAGTTGCGTGTTTGAATCTGAGACGGTCAAACTAACGTAGATTTGGCTCTTAATGAGTATATACTTCCAAAGTGATGGTGGTGACTAGATGCTCTTGCAGTATAGTTTTAACTACAATATTCCTTCATGATGTTTGTATAGAGTAAGCAGGTCTAGAGGTGACACGCCGGTTACAACTGTGCAAGAATTATTTAGCACAAAAAAAAAATCATCTCATTTAGTTCTGCTCTAAATTTATTAGGTTAACATTTGAAAAATAGAGCCCTATCCAATTTCTTATACTAAATTGTGATTTCTTAAGAATAGTTTTTTTTTTAATAAGTAAGAATAGTTATCCAATTAGCGTTTGATGTCTTAAGAATAGTTATCTTTTATTTCTCAATGTTTTCCCATAGTGGTGTCAATTGGAAAGAAGGTATAAAATTTCTTGCTATTTTAATAGTTGATGCAGGATTTCTAGGAAATTGAAAACTAGATTAAGATTCTTGATAAATTCTTGAAGGATTTTTTAATAGTAACGAAAGTAACCCATGAAGGTGCCAATTAGGTGCTACAACAAAATTAGACCATATTTTCAAATTACTTTAATCTTTGATCTTGTTTTCCAAAAGCTTTTCTGCTGGCTGCATCATTAGTGCCCACAGGAAGAAAAATTTCTTTATTTTTATTTTTATTTTTATAAGCATCTTGTATTTGTTTATTAAATCAATAGTTATACCCTTTTTTTAGTTGTTACCATTGAAGGGGCCATATATGATTAAGCATGGCTGCAATGGTGATATAATACATGGTCACTTCTAGTGTGACGCTCCATTTGGTGGGGGCCCTTTTCTCTTTTTTTTTTTTTTTTTTCAAGCTAAACACAGCTGGAAATAGCACTCCATAGCGTTGCCAATCTTACAATGAAGTAGATAATGATCCACAAACTCTCCACCCTTCATACACATATAGCTATGGTTACCCACAATGTCATGTTGTTTCCTTAGGTTATCTATCGTGAGGATCTTTCTTAGGGCCTTCTTCCCCTGGGTGACGGAGGAATCCAAGGTTCGGCCATTGCCATTGGTATAATAAGGTCTTGAAGCACCTTCCTGCACACCTTTGTTGATGTCCGAAATTGTCCTGCATTCTCTGTGCTCCTAGCTGCCTAAGGTCTTTTCTTGAGCTTCCTATCTAAAGTAATTTAGAAGAGCGAAGTAGGAGAGATTCTCATAACTCGGTTAGGATTTAAGATTTCCATAATTGCTTGTTAGCTCCTGAAGTCAGCTTGCTTTGCCTTCCCTGCCCTATCCCTTTGCCTATGTAGCAATACTTGGGTCTCTCTTCCTGCATAAAGTCTGGAATAGATTCAAGCTTTTCCCTGAGGTATCTCCTTTGTTGCAGCGAACAAACATGGGATTGCTTGCGCTTCCCGCTCAGTAAGGTTGATTTTGGATTCCCATCTTGAGTGTCCGATTTCTTACCAAGCAAAAAATGCTGCTCTCATGGGGACCTTATTCCGCGAAATACTCTTCCAAGGGAAGAGAGTGCCATCATGAGGTACAACGATGTTATAGAAAGATCTAACACCAAACATCCCTATCTTGGAAGTGGCCCACATCTCAATCTAAAGGAGCACAATAAATTAAAAAACAAAGCAAAGACATCCACTTCCCAATGCCGCTTTGTTAAAGCTTAGATTCCATTCATGGAAATCACTAGAGAAATTCAAGTAATCTACCATGGAAGCATCCTTAATGCAAGCAGTACTATATAAATTTGGAAAAACTTCCTTAAGACCAGATTGTGATACCACATGTCATGCTAGAATCTAATCTTGGAGCCTTCTCTCACAAACTCCCCCTCAACCCCTCTTGATATCAGTGGTGCTTCAGCTTTTAACAGTAGAAGCTACTTGCATCTCGTTTGGCATCTCAATGGTGCTGCGTTTTTTTTGCAAATTTTGTGAAGCAGCTTAGGCTTTTTAGGCATCTTTTGAGAAGCAGCCCTTGGTTGCTTATTCAAAACAGCGCCAGCTTCTCATATTAAAGTTACAAACCTCTCAAACTGGCCCTGAGTCCACTTTCATTAATCATTGTTGAAAGGTTGCTTTGTATATGATTTATTTTCTCCACAAATTTTGGTATTTTAATTAGTCGGCCTTAATTTAGTTGCGAACAAGAAGAGTGGTGCACCCATTTATTCTTCTGTCTCCAAGTCTCAAATGGGGTATTCGAGGAGAGTGAATGATAGGATAGCTAAGCAATTGCATAAGAACAAGGAGTTGCTGACCGAGTTTGTGGCGGAAACTCCAGTGGAGGGGGTGGAGGGCTATTCTAATGTGGCGCTCGATGCGGTGAAGTTCGCTCCCTTTGTGGGGTTGTCTTATGGTGTTGACGAGAAAAGACTCTTGGATCTTTTTTCAATCATTGAAGAGGAGCGGGTGCCCAAAAATGACATTTTTGCTCCAAAGGCTAAGGGGAAGAGGGTGCTCAAAAATTTGAAATGTTCCATTAATTTTGAGGCTAGGGGCCACGGCTCGAGTAGGGTCAATGGCAGGGTGATGTAGGTTTGCCTATTGAGCTTAGGGTTTTTGTGAGTTTTGGGGTATCAGACTTCTTTAGGATTCTTCGGTTTTAGGGTTTGTATAGGGTCTTCTTTTTGTGGGATTTTGCGGTTTTCCTATGTATACTATCTGTGTACATAGAGGCGCATTGCACTTTTTTTTATTTGTACAATATTACTTATCAAAAAAAAAAAAGTTGGGAACGAGTTTTATGGTTATGAGCTCTATGCCTGTCCCTGCTATCAATGGTAGTTATTTGTGCAAGTGTAATTTCTTTTTCTTGGTTTGTTATTTAATTTTCAGCTTTACTCTTTTATTTGTGATAGCTGCTTGAAGATTCTTTAGAAGAACGCTTGGAAAAGGGTGGAGGTTTGCTCTCAGATTCTGAAAAGGCCGAAGGAGAAACCAAAGAGGGAGAATTAGATGAGAATAAGGTAAAATGTACTTCAAATACTTGTAACTTTCTCCCATATCTACAGATTTATAATTGATTGAAATAATTTATATCTGATTTTTTTGTTGTATGTGTCATTTCTATAGTGATTGATGGTTCAAAGTTTTGGATTCTTTTTCTTGATTTTTGTGTTGCCTGTTTCTTGTTCAGAAAAGATCAGGTGAAGGAGCAAAGCAAGGCATGTCAATTAAAAAGGTCAAGAAGGACAAGGGTGCAAGTGCAACAGGGAAAGCTGGGCGTCCTGAGGCTAACACTGTACCTATGGCACCACGAGTCAAACCAGAGCTTACCTTGCCAGTAGTGTATTTTCTGGAATCCTCTATTTTCATTTTTATTTCTCATTAAACAAAGGTTAAAGTTATTTGGAGAAACTATTATGCTTTACATGGAGTGGGGTGACCTAGAACTTTAAGTAGCGTTATCATATTGTTTAACTGGTGCCAGAAAAACTTAAAATTGAGACAAGTTCGATAAAATGAGCAATATAATATGACTTATTAATGTAAAGTGTAAGTAATGGCTTATTTAGATAATATCAAGTAATAGTGCATTGAACCCAAAATTTAGAGTTTGGTTTGAGTTTGAAAAGGTTTATGATATTGACAAGGTTTTGTTTTACTAAGTTTTATAAATGTATAGTGAAAAAGCAGAAACTATCAGCACCTTATTTCTAACACCCACCACTTTAGCACTTACACCCCCAACAACAAAGTATAAGTTCTCTTTCTCGCTAAATTGTGACTTTGTTACTTCTATTCCAGTTAACTGGATCTTAATTAGTGGGTAGTCATGAGTTAATACTTATTTCAACGTTCCAGGTCATTTATCAATTGGAAATAGTCCTTTCCTTTTTCTTTTCATTTCTTAATACATACTTCACATGATTTGTTTTGAAAAGTGTCATGTTAATATATATTGTACTCCTGCAGCTAGATGGGACTTTGCCTTGGGGGTTAAAGTTTTGACTCCTAATCATCTCTTGAATACAAGATTTCCTTGTAAATTAAGCATTTAGGTTAACTTAGATTTTGGAAGCCAATCAGGTGTGTGCCTTGGTTGAGTACTTACTTTGACCAATGGTACTTATTGCATTTGCATTTTATTTGACAATATGCCCTAGAATAAAGTTGTGTTGCGGTTTATTGGAATGTTAATGATTTCTATTGTATGTTTTGTCAAATAAGACTTCGTGGATAAATTTGGGATGTCAGCATAAGAAATCTATGATGCTGTTGATGTTAAGGTTCTGCTGCAGGCCATTGATTAACCTTTATTGATTGCTTCAGTCACACAGACGTAGAAAAGTCTATTCTTGAAGACCTAAGAAACCGTGTACAGTTGAGTAGTGTCTCACTGCCATCTGTCAGCTTTTATACATTCATCAACACACATAATGGGTATGTTCTTAACTTTGTTGGTCTAATGTTAATGTTGTTTCTTTAGTAACATTTTTTTTCTTAAATGGTCATCTTTTTGATAACTTGTCCCAGTTTAAACTGTTCATCAATATCCCATGATGGATCTTTGGTTGCTGGAGGATTTTCAGACTCATCTTTGAAGGTTGTATCTGATCAGATATCATAACCAATATTCTTCTTGTGTTTTTACATTTTCTAATTTTTGAACTGTGCCTCCACAGATTTGGGACATGGCAAAGCTTGGGCAAGAACCTGTTGGCCGTAAGTCTGCAATAATTATTATTATTTTTTTTAATAGAATGAGATTTATTTATTTTTCTTGCAAGTTGCTACATACTATCATATGAGTTTATGTATGTATTGACACTTGTTATATATTGTTAATATGATCAAATCATAATTGTTGGCACATATAATTTATAACTGGTGTATAGTTGATATACCCAGGAATTGTGGAAGAAGAAGCTACCTTAGATTAGCTAAGAAACTGTTTTACATAAAGAATTTAATGGGCTGTTTGGATGGGGGTAATCTTTTAGGATTCCTAGGAATCCTAAAATATTACCTCGTTTGGTTGCACTTAAGTGGAGGGAATCTAGATACCCAAGGGAATGTGGGCTCCCTATCAACTTCCTTTTGTTGGGAATGTGGATTCCTGTCCCTCTTCCTTGAGCCGATGAAACTCTCTCTCGAATATGAGCTATCTCCCTCTCCCTTGAGCAAACGAATTTCTCTCTCAATTTTGAGTGTTTGATGGGCTCTATCATACATAAGTACTTGTTGGTAGGTTCCATTTCTCTCTTTATTTTGGGAGTAATAAGACTAAATTCACGGCTTAGATGTGTTTCTTTACATGGTAGTAAAATATGCAAATTGTATGGGCAATATAGACAAAACGTTTTAGCGGATACCCCTCAGTAGGTCAAGGGTAGGAAGGGGCTTCTGAATTTGGAATGCTCCATTAACTATGATATGAAGGGAACATCATTTAGGCGTGGGAAAGGCAAGGCTCACGCTTGGTAGCTTTTAAGGGCTTAGGGCTTTGTTTTCTTGTGGGCTTTTTGGGTGGGTTGGTTTGTGGGTGTTTTTGCTGTTTTTTGGGTTTCAGGCTTGTCGGAGCTCCTTGTGTATACATATGGCCTATGTACTTAGGGGCGCCTTATGCTTTCAATAATTTATTCCTACAGGATGTTTAAACCAAACATGAGAATATCATATTCCCAAGAATCCTATCAGATTCCTAATCATTCCCAAACATGGGAATAGTCACACTTTTGGGGATCCAGATTCCCAGGCATCACATTCCTGAGAATGTGGGTGCCTGGAGGAATGTTAGATTTTGCGAACCAAACACCACGTAAAAGAATTTCACATTTCCTTTGGTATGAGAAAGTTATGTTGATCATAAACAATTCTTGTGTTGATGGAATGATGGGTATCGAGTTAACTTCTTGGAGGTTCATCTTCAGCTAACTAGTAGAGTAGTACTATTTTAATATAGCTTCAAAAATCTTGTTATTTGTTGGTTTTCATAGAACTGGTAAATTCAGGATTGCTGAAGGTTTTAAGTAGAATGATTTCTGCTATGGTAAACAGGGGTCTGTTAACAAGCTTTTTGGTGGGATCCAAGAATGTTGGTGTCCTCAACATTTCTCACTTTTTGTTTGCGGTTGATACTTTGATTTTTTGTGGGGCAAATCCAGATCTTCGCAATTTGCGTTGTTTTTTCCTATGCTTTGAAGCGGTTTCAGGTTTGAGGATTAATATGGCTAAATCAGAGTTGGTCCCCACTGGCAATATCAACAACATGGAATGTTTGGCTCGCATTTTGGGTTATAGGGTTTCCTCTCTTCCTATGAAATATCTTGGCCTTCAGCTGGGAACTTCGATTAAGGTCAAATCTATATGAGGATAGCATTATTGAGAAGATAAAGTGTTGTTTGGCTGGATGGAAGAGGATGTATTTGTCAAAGGGTGGGTTTGCTCCTCTCTATATCACCCTCGATACATCCATTCGTCTTGGTAGATAATACACTTGTCGATGTAAACACTGCCCCTCCTCACCACCTCAGAATTGCAAGGATCAGAGGGAGGAGAGAAGCCTGGCAGGGAAACCCACTTCCCTCCTTTTTATATTGCTCATTGCCTTAAAATAAAGGGAAAATGTATAATAAGTCCCTGAGTCAATAAAATAAATCTAAAAATTAAATTAAATCTAAAAAAAAAAAAAAAATGAAGGGTGGCCAAGGGTGGCAGCAACCCATATGGGGGCCACCCGAAACCCCATGGGGTGGCTCGAGCCACACCTTGGGTGGTTTGGGGAGCCACCCCAAACCCCCATGGGGTGGGTCGCAGGCCACCCCTCCACCCATGGGGTGGCTGCGACCCACCCCATGTGTGGAGGGGGCCACCGCGAGCCACCCCATAGGGGTTGAGTGGTGGCCGCTGCCACTCCTGGCCACTCTTCAATTTTTTTTTTTTAATTAAATTAATATTTTAATCAGGTAAAACGGTGCGTTTTGAATGGCCCTAACGGCTGTTAAAAAATTTTGACGGCAAAGATTTTATTGTCATTTCAATTGACTTAGGGACTAAATTTTCGAAAAAAAAAAAACTTATGGAGTTTTAAATTTTGGAGGATTAACTTTGGGACTTATTATACATTTTCCCTAAAATAAATTATTCTCTCTTAAAACAAAGTGGAAGGACAACTCTGGATATGAGTCCTCAATACATTTATTACTTCCATCCATTTCCCACCTGAAATCTGAATGATCTGGAATTCCTTTCCAATTCAGTATATCAACTAATGGGGACACCGGGAGGGAAGAGATGAAGCACCCCACTTACTTTTTTCTCTCCATCTCCAGAAAAAAAAGAAGCTTTTTGTGTTCTGTCCTTCACTCCAAGACGTTATTAATATTAGGCTCACCTGGAGGGGGTCAAAGAGAAGTAAAGTCAGTCAAATGTTGTTTTAGTTAATTTATCAATTACTTACTATAAAGTTTTATTTTATTTTTTAAATAGAATCGTTTGATTTGAAAATGGGTGAAAATCTATGTATTTCACTGAGGGTTTAAAGGCCTATAATATTCATGTAAAAGAGCATAAAAAAGAAGGAAAGTGTTATATATGGCAAGACCGACTGTATATTATATATACAGAAGATACATAATCAATATGAATCAAGGAAAGGTTTACCCACCCTTCGGGGTGGATCTATAACCCAATTTTTTCCCTCTGCGCTCTTTTTATATATCATCATTACTTATCAAAAAAAAAAAAAAAAAGAATCAAGATGCTTAAACCCACTCAAGATGCCTCAAAGGATAACATCTGAAGCTCTAAGGAAATGAATGGCATTGAACCCTGTAGAAAGTGATGGCGAACGAAGTCCCCTAAGTGATTAAGGCTATTTCGATATGTTTTGGGGCAGGTGGAGTTAAATGTTATACTTTCTTGATTAACTTAATTTATACGACTTTTGTTGGCTGTCTTTAGTGTCATATGTTGTTTAATGGACAGTACATCTCATTGGAAATGATTGTATGTGTTATGTACTTTTGTTTACTGCCTAGATATTCTTTGAAGAGGAATATTTAAATGGTGTTGCTGTCAGCTGTTTTGCAGGGTGAAAACGGTACCACTTCAAGTGAACATGTTTTAGGGTCAAGAGGTGGAAAAAGATATACATTGTTTCAGGGTCATTCAGGGCCAGTGTATTCTGCCACTTTTAGTCCGCTAGGAGATTTTTTACTTTCCTCTTCAGCAGACTCAACAAGTATGCTCTCCTAGAGTATCATCTCTCTCTCTCTCTCTCTCTCTCTCTCTCTCTCTTGTTTAGTAATATCTTGTTTCTTTTGAATTATAATAGTGTAGTCTTCGCTGAAACCACTATGTAACAGTAAAAATTACATCACTTGCTGCAGTTCGGTTATGGAGCACAAAACTAAACGCAAATCTTGTCTGCTACAAGGGGCACAATTACCCAGTGTGGGATGTTCAGGTAAATTGATAATGTAAACCTTATTTTTGTATATTTTCCATTTCTTCTGACAAAGGCTACCTAAATATCAATGTCTTAGAACCAAATGTGCGAATTAGATGGCTGTCACTATCCTAATAGCCCTATTTGAATATGTTCAATATGGGCTGCACAAGGGGAGGTAGACCTCTCTGTTCTTTAAACTGGCAGTCTCTTGGTGTAGACAAGACTCAATCTCAGGTCTCTTGTTTGACGACAAGAGACTTTACCGTTAGCACCACCGACTATTTACTTATGTGATTGTTTGAAGTAATCCCTGGACTAGTTATGATACAAAGTTACATTTCTTCTCATTAATAAACTGAACTAGCAACCAAGGTTTCATACTCAAAACATTTATATCAAGCATACAATTCCCCCTCAAGTCTATTGGAAATTTTTTTGTTGCATGTTCTGTTTCTGTGTGCCATTTTTCCTTCCTCTGACACTTTTTGACAACTTGAAGAAGACAAGTGCTTAGATTCTTTAAGGGGATTTACATATGGACAACATTAAATTTCTTTGTTCATTTCAGAGTCAGGTGTTCCTGGTCTCTACGAGGCATTCAGGAGAGTTTATATGTCTGGATTCTATGATTTACAACTTTTGGTGTTGACGTAGCGGAAGACTAAGGTAACTAATCAAAGAGCAGCGTCTTTGATTCTGCAAGGAGAAGCGTCTTCGACTTCTACCCAAAAGATAAAACAAGCCCGCATGCTAAGAAAAAATAAAACTCCGCAGAGTATTTGAGAGAGAATTCTCTGATTTGATTATCATTCAATTGATTGAGTTTTACATAATAGGCAAGCCTATTTATAGAAGAGAAATACTTGTAGAGAAAGTAAACCTACTTCTAGTAGAGAAAGTAAATCTAATCCTAGTAGAGAAAGTAAATCTAATCCTAGTAGGAAAGTAAACATAATCCTATAGTAGTAGTAAACCTAATCCTAATAAGGAAAGGAAATAAAGTCCTAATAAAATAAAATAAAATCCTAATATAAAATTGACAATCAGCGGGAATCGTGGCAATCTTTCCTTTTGTACTTCCATTGTTTGAGAATAGCTAAAATTCTGATCAAGCGGCGCTGCTCCAATATTATTTTTGATATTTTCCTTATTTTCGTTTTTACCGAAAATAAAGATAAATATCGTCCTACATCAGACACCCCTACTTGAAAAAAACTCGTCCTCGAGTTTTCTTTGGGACATGGCACATGTGGCTCCTTTGAAGAAAAGTACTTGGAGAAATCTATATAGATAGAATCAAGACATGATTTTTCCTTTTCGTCTACTTCCACCAAAATTCCTCCAACGATTTCTTCTTGGGTATCATCTTCAACTTCATTGTTTTCTTCAAAAGAATCGTCAATTTTTGTGATGATCGTGATGAGTTGCACCTGTGGTGTAGGTTGCATCTGTGGTAGAGGAAGTTGCACTTGTGGTGGAGAAGGTTGCATCTTTGGTGGAGAAGGTTGCACTTGTGGTGGAGGAGGTTGTAACTGTGGTAGAGGAAGTTGCACTTGTGGTGGAGGAGGCGGTAGCTGTTCCTCCATTGATGTAGTCGTTGGAATCAATGATGGTGGCTGCACATATGTTTTCTCTGATGGCAACTCCACTTCTTCAACCAACTTAACATCTTCCACAACTTTTTCACCATAATTAAAATTCTCTTCATAGGCGAAGGGCCTATTTGGAGAGTTATGAAGATGATTATGGACATGACGAAAGTGGCTTACGTCATCCTCACGGAATCGGTCAACATACAAATATCGAACGGGTTCTCTTCGGATCCCATAGTCATCTGGTGGTAGGAACCGGGCATTGAGTAACCGCTTCATCTTAGGCCAAGATGTCACAGGTCTTTTTCCTTCCCTGGATCGAGAGAGCTTCAACCATTCCTACCAAGCGGATGCTCCACCTTTGAGCTTATAAGCCACCAACTTCACCTTCTTTTCTTCCGGAATACACATGTACTCAAAGAATCTTTCTACCTCCATTATCCAGTCAAGGTAATCTTCAATGTGAAGATAACCATCGAATGAAGGGAGATCGTTATTTATCCGGTACTCCCGAGTGTCTCTATGATTCCAATGGGCACGCATCTGCCTGCGTTCAAACGACTCCCACAATTGGCGCACCTCCTGTTGCATCATCTGTGCTGTCTGCTTGAGCTCTTGGAATTCGGTTCTCCAAGGACCCTCTGATCGCTTGATGTATTGCTGGTAGTCGGATCTCGAAACAACATCCCTCTCACGAACGGCGTCGTTATAGAAGTTGTTGTTGTAGTATAAGTTGGCCATCGAATCCGGATAATGCCGGCTCGGATACCCCATGAATTTGGCTTTCGAAAGAGCCCCTCCCCTACAAGCGGCGTTGTTGGAGAAGTTTGTCACCGTTGCGCTGATTGGCCATGATCAGGATAAAGCCTGCTCTGATACCAACTGACGTAGCGGAAGACTAAGGTAACTAATCAAAGAGCAGCGTCTTTGATTCTGCAAGGAGAAGCGTCTTCGACTTCTACCCAAAAGATAAAACAAGCCCGCAGGCTAAGAAAAAATAAAACTCCGCAGAGTATTTGAGAGAGAATTCTCTGATTTGATTATCATTCAATTGATTGAGTTTTACATAATAGGCAAGCCTATTTATAGAAGAGAAATACTTGTAGAGAAAGTAAACCTACTTCTAGTAGAGAAAGTAAATCTAATCCTAGTAGAGAAAGTAAATCTAATCCTAGTAGGAAAGTAAACATAATCCTATAGTAGTAGTAAACCTAATCCTAATAAGGAAAGGAAATAAAGTCCTAATAAAATAAAATAAAATCCTAATATAAAATTGACAATCAGCGGGAATCGTGGCAATTTTTCCTTTTGTACTTCCATTGTTTGAGAATAGCTAAAATTCTGATCAAGCGACGCTGCTCCAATATTATTTTTGATATTTTCCTTATTTTCGTTTTTACCGAAAATAAAGATAAATATCGTCCTACATCAGACAACTGACGTAGCGGAAGACTAAGGTAATTAATCAAAGAGCAGCGTCTTTGATTCTGCAAGGAGAAACGTCTTCGTCTTCTACCCAAAAGATAAAACAAGCCCGCAGGCTAAAAAAAATAAAACTCCGCAGAGTATTTGAGAGAGAATTCTCTGATTTGATTATAATTTCATTGATTGAGTTTTACATAATAGGCAAGCCTATTTATAGAAGAGAAATACTTGTAGAGAAAGTAAACCTACTTCTAGTAGAGAAAGTAAATCTAATCCTAGTAGAGAAAGTAAATCTAATCCTAGTAGGAAAGTAAACATAATCCTATAGTAGTAGTAAACCTAATCCTAATAAGGAAAAGAAATAAAGTCCTAATAAAATAAAATAAAATCCTAATATAAAATTGACAATCAGCGGGAATCGTGGCAATCTTTCCTTTTGTACTTCCATTGTTTGAGAATAACTAAAATTCTGATCAAGCGGCGCTGCTCTAATATTATTTTTGATATTTTCTTTATTTTCGTTTTTACTGAAAATAAAGATAAATATCGTCCTACATCAGACACCCCCACTTGAAAAAAACTCGTCCTCGAGTTTTCTTTGGGACATGGCACATGTGGCTCCTCTGAAGAAAAGTACTTGGAGAAATCTATATAGATAGAATCAAGACATGATTTTTCCTTTTCGTCTACTTCCACCAAAATTCCTCCAACGATTTCTTCTTGGGTATCATCTTCAACTTCATTGTTTTCTTCAAAAGAATCGTCAATTTTTGTGATGATCGTGATGAGTTGCACCTGTAGTGTAGGTTGCATCTGTGGTAGAGGAAGTTGCACTTGTGGTGGAGAAGGTTGCATCTTTGGTGGAGAAGGTTGCACTTGTGGTGGAGGAGGTTGTAACTGTGGTAGAGGAAGTTGCACTTGTTGTGGAGGAGGCGGTAGCTGTTCCTCCATTGATGTAGTCGTTGGAATCAATGATGGTGGCTGCACATATGTTTTCTCTGATGGCAACTCCACTTCTTCAACCAACTTAACATCTTCCACAACTTCTTCATCATAATTAAGATTGTCATAAGCCGGTGGTCGGTTTATGGGTGCAGGTCGTTGGTGAGGAATAGGCCTCACTCGGATCCCATCGCCATCATGGGCATCATTGTCCCTGTGATTACGATTAGGACCTATGTGCATGCGCTCTATCATCTCTCGCATCTGGCGCATCTCCTGTCGTATCTCCTGTTGCATCGTTTGCTGGATCTGCTGGAACTCTTGGAATTCGGCTCTCCAAGGAGCCTCCCTGTCACGAGCAGCGTCGTTAAGGGAATCGTCACCGTTGCGCTGATTGGTCATGATCAGGATAAAGCCTGCTCTGATACCAACTGACGTAGCGGAAGACTAAGGTAATTAATCAAAGAGCAGCGTCTTTGATTCTGCAAGGAGAAGCGTCTTCGTCTTCTACCCAAAAGATAAAACAAGCCCGCAGGCTAAAAAAAATAAAACTCCGCAGAGTATTTGAGAGAGAATTCTCTGATTTGATTATAATTCCATTGATTGAGTTTTACATAATAGGCAAGCCTATTTATAGAAGAGAAATACTTGTAGAGAAAGTAAATCTAATCCTAGTAGAGAAAGTAAATCTAATCCTAGTAGGAAAGTAAACATAATCCTATAGTAGTAGTAAACCTAATCCTAATAAGGAAAGGAAATAAAGTCCTAATAAAATAAAATAAAATCCTAATATAAAATTGACAATCAGCGGGAATCGTGGCAATCTTTCCTTTTGTACTTCCATTGTTTGAGAATAGCTAAAATTCTGATCAAGCGGCGCTGCTCTAATATTATTTTTGATATTTTCTTTATTTTCGTTTTTATTGAAAATAAAGATAAATATCGTCCTACATCAGGTGTTATGCGTGTAGGGGGTCATTATCTGTTTATTTCTCAATGATTCTCATAATTTAAAGAGAAATAATATTCTTAGTAATCTGTAATGACTTGCAAGGGCTGAAAACAATCAGTCAGTTTGTTAATTTGGTTTCTCCGTGTAAGTCTGATTAGGGATGCTCAATATTAGTGAATGTATCATTCATATGTGTATTAAATTACTAAATTGTCCTGGAACTACCTCACAGATTCATGCTCGATTCAGTTATTATAATTCACTGTTTTTTGTCGTAGAGGCATTGTCTTAGACAGAAAAAAAAAAAAAAACAAATCTCATTGGGGATGACCCTCCCCCTTCCCAAATTCTCCCCATGAGTCAAGCCAGAAAATTTTCCTTTTAAAACAAAGTGAGTACCGCTTGACAACAAAGGCATGCTGTACTTCACGCTGCACTTTTTTCTTTTTTTAACTTCATCCTGTGGGTTGTTCCTGGTCAAGTTCCATATAAGAGTATCTATAGTTTTTCATTTCTTCTATTCTTTTCCAGTTGAAATTATTTCCTTCCTAACATAATTGTTCTTCTCATGAACTTTAATATTGTATCTTTTTCTCTATTTCTTGGTTCAGTTTAGTCCTGTAGGACATTATTTTGCCAGCTCTTCACACGATCGAACAGCAAGGATTTGGTCTATGGACAGAATACTGCCTTTAAGGATAATGGCAGGGCACTTATCTGATGTTGATGTGAGTATACCTCTTTCTCTCTCTCACACACACACACAATCTGTTGCCTAACTGTTGTCTACTAGATGTCAATCTCTGTCGGATGTTTATATCTAATGGGTTGAACGTTTTTATTTCAGTGTGTGCAGTGGCATGTTAACTGCAACTACATTGCCACTGGCTCTAGTGATAAAACAGTCCGATTGTGGGATGTACAAAGTGGGGAGTGCGTCCGAATTTTCATTGGTCACAGGAGTATGGTTTTGTCTTTGGCAATGTCGCCTGATGGGCGGTATATGGCCTCTGGTGATGAAGATGGCACAATCATGATGTGGGATCTCTCGACTGGTCGGTTTATTACACCTTTGATCGGTCACACCTCATGTGTATGGACCCTTGCTTTCAGGTTGATATCCTTTCCTTGTTACTGAATACCCACAGAATATCTCGAATTGTATTTTCACCAGGAAAAGAAATTAATTTTTCCATCCTTCTTGTTTGTGTCAGTGGTGAAGGTTCTCTACTTGCATCTGGATCTGCTGATTGCACTGTAAAATTATGGGACGTAGCTTCGAGTACAAAGGTGCCAAAGACCGAAGAAAAGTAAGTACATCCAAAACAGACTGTTAAATGTTATTGCTCTTCTTGCATCATTAGAACTAATTTTGAATAGAGATTGACAAGTATGTTGACTTTCATCAGCAAAGGTGGAAATACCAACAGACTAAGATCATTGAAAACTCTTCCAACCAAGTCCACACCTGTCTATGCATTGCGGGTAAATTGACAAAAAGCAGATTGAGTGCTGCTAGGAGTACTACAGTTTTTACAAGTTTCCGTTCCACCATAATTGGTGAAATGATTAAGTAAAAAATGTCTACTCTTAATTATTTCACAAATTATGAAAAGTAACGTCCCTTGGGGATTGTAGTAAAAGCTATAGTACCCTAGCATTTTCCAAGCAGATTATCTCATTTTTTCTTTCAAAATTTCTGTTGCCACTCATTCTAATCCTAATTTTGTGATGGTTCTTGTTTTGGGAACAGTTTTCTCGAAGGAATCTTCTATTTGCAGCTGGGGCTCTCTCAAAAAGCGTATAGGGTGCCCTCTCTCCACTCAGCATTATATTGATTTTGGTCTTTTAGCTCTCAGGATTTAAACCTTCTTCAGATTTGGTGTATGGAAATTTTTTTTTTTTTTTTTTTTTTAAATCTTCTTTTGTAAATTAATACTCAAATGTAAAAATTTTCATTATTAGAAGAATTGGAAGATGCTTAACAAACGCCATTTGCAGTGTTTTGGCCTAGATGCTCCTCAATCCCACCCCGCCACAACGCCCTTCATAGACATAAAGGCACCAAGAATAATTTGTAGACAATCAAATTGGCCTCTCATTTTTGACCCATTTGAGGATCTCCCTATTATCACCTGGGTGAAATTCATAATTGATCTTTGATCCTTTAAAGCATCTGTCCATCCCCCCAAAGAAGACACGTAATTTCAAATTTAAGCCGTAATTGTCATGAATTTGATCTGGTTTATGAGAAAGCTTGGGAGAATGTTGCCCTTGCGGATAACATATGAAAGGCTCCCCCTGCTGGCTACTTGAGAGCCAATTTTGATGTTGTAGTTAGAAATTCGTTGTCATTATGGCCATCAATGACCAATCACTTTTCAATGATGTGCAAATTGCTCCAGTTCTCAGGAGTATCATTTCAGCTCTCTTCCTTGCAGTTTTGGAAAGCTCACAAAGTGGGAAGGCCCGCTAATTATAGAGCTCATGCTGTTGCACACTGGGTTGCTGCCCTCAATTTCTTTCTTCCTAGTGACTTCTGTAGTTCCCCTTCCCTTTTCTCTCATTCTAGCTCAAACTAGCAGATTGCCAATCTTGGTTTATCTCCTAATCCTTTGTGAGGGAAAGCATGCGAGGAGCTAGGTGGACTACTTGAAAAAAGTAGAAGAGAATCTGCTAGCTAACAGCAATGGTCAATACTCTATTTTTATCATAAGTAAAGTAATCATCTATCTATCTTGTACGAGAAGTTATCTTTACAAAAGTAAAGATACTCTTTCTTTTGTTTTGTTATATATCACTCATTTATAAAAAAGTAAGCAAATATATAATAAGTCTAAATGCTTTATAGTGAGAGTCATCTCGAGTGTTTTCTATAAATGGTAAAGCTAGAGAGAGTTTATACAAGCAAGTGCCTATAATAAGGCAAACAAGGGCAAGCAAAACTAAAAGATTACATCAAAGAAACCTTAAGGCCCAACTAAAAAAGACTAATAGGAGAATCCTGGACACCCATTAAGGATTTAATGGTTTGAATTAAATCGTGCAAACTTCTTGATATATTTTTAGGTTCAATATATTACTTGGTAACTAAAAATTAGAAGTAACTATTTGCTCCATCCTTATGAAATTAAGTCAGTTTTGCAAAGCATTTAGCGTGTTGATAGAAATATTTATCACCTTTTCAAAAAAAAATTATTGTCCATTGCAGTCCACCTTTACGAAATTAAACTTGAACTAGTAGTGAAGGAAACAAATAGAGTAACGCCACAAATCACCTTGTTTTCTTCTTGTGTCCTTCCAAAAATAATGTAACTCTTAAAATAATCATTGATTTGCCACTTTTAGTAGGATGTAATATGTTTTCTGGATCCATTAGAGTTCTTAACCCAAAAAAAGAGGGGGTGAGATTGTTTGTTAGAGAGAGCAAGAATATTGCTAACCTGTTGGATTGGAATTGAGACACATGTCTTTTGGGTCATGTTATAGGAAACGTATCCCAATTTCAACGGGTTTAGTTTTAACTGAAACTGGACCCAAACCAAACTCATCTTGATATTATGTTACATCTGAGGCTAAAGGTTAATTTTTATGTGGTTTCAAGCATTCTTGTATTAATTACATGCATGGTTGATCAAATTTTGAGATTTTTTTGATGATGTTTTGAATTGTGTTTAATTGTTTGTTTTGAACTGGATGGTTAAATAATACTTTGTTTGATGCTACATATATCAATTTCATAAATTAAATTGGAAAATTTTCGTTTAATTTAGTTTGGAGGAAAATTGTCCTTTCTCATTCTTTCTTATTCATTGAAAAAAAAAAAAAAAAAATCATCACTTCACTAATCTATTTGAATAATATTAACTAAACGAAAACAAAGCAACTGGTCTGCATTTTTTTTTTTTTTTCGTTTTTCAGAAGAACATTGATCGAAGCATTAAAAGTTTGTAATCTCAGAAACCAAAGAGATCGAGCAACCACAAAATGAGATTATATATATATAACTGGAGCTCCAATAACTTAAAAAATCTTGCTTAATTTTCTTTTCAAACACAAAAACAACCAAAATTGTCAAAAAGTACAAAAATTACAAGGGAAGACAATTCTCGTTTGATGGAGGTTTTGAATTTTTTATTTATTTATAAAAATAACATTTTTTTTTTCATCAAAGCTATCAATTTATAGTTCAAAACAAAACACTTTTCAAACGTGAATCTTACCAAAAACAATATCCTCTTGATGGAGAAAACAAAACGTGGATTTTTTATTTTTATTTTTAAGAAAAACACTTTAAAAAATACGGGCTTTGTTAGTTGAATAATAAGTAAATAATTCCACAAAAAAAAAAGTTGTTTTTATTCATTACTCTTGATGGAGAACCTATGACAAAACTAAAGAGTTAATGATTTTTTCTTCGTGCTTCAACTATTTGTGGAATATTCATAGTGAGTCTCCTCACAACAGAAGTGTTTCGTTTTTATTTTTGGAACAAAAAGAAAAATTTAGGATAAAATTTCATAAATTTCTTGCATATAAGAACTTATACCACACCACTCTAGTAAAGATTCTGAATCAATAATCGCTAAAGGGAAGTAGCTAATTAAGATTTCTCATTGGAGACCAAAACATGAATGAATTGAAGGGCTAAACCTAATTCTATGCTAACACTACAAAAATGAGTTTTTTTTACCATTGATTTCTGATGTGTCAATGGTACTGACACGTTAAAAAACCCTTTTTGACGTGTCTCGACGGTTAAAAGTGCAGGTGTAAAAAAATTTAAGTTTTTGACGTGTCAATGTTAATACGTAAAAAATTTCTGACTTGTTAGAAACTAGAACGTAAAAAAAAAAAATTCTGACGTACCAGTTTTACCACGTCAAAATTTATTGACGTAGTGTAAATGCCACGTCAAAAACATGTCAATACATTTTTGACATATCAAAAATCTTTTTTTTTCATTTATACATTTTCTGATTTATTCGGGTTTATAGGTGTTAACCTAATATCCAATATAATACATTCACTCAAATACATTTAATATCCAATACATCCAATCCAATATCTACATTTACATTATTCAATACATTCAATTCAATCCAATATCTACATTTATATCCAATATCCAATACATCCAATTAATCCAATACATCTAATTAATCTCATACATCCAATTAATCCCATACATCAAATATCTCCAATACATCAAGCATCTCCAATACATCCAATTAATCCAACACATCAATATATCCAATATATCCAATATATCAAACATATCCAATACCTCCAATTAATCCAATACATCAAACATATTCAATATATCGAATACATCAAACATCTCCAATACATCCAATTAATCCAATACATCAAACATATCCAATACATCAAATTAATCCAATACATCCGATTAATCAAATACATCAAACATATCCAATATATCCAATACATCAAACATCTCCAATACATCAAACATATCAATACATCCAATTAATCCAATACATCAAACATATCCAATACATCAACCATATCCAATACATCAAACATATCAATACATCTAATTAATTCAATACATCAACCATATCCAATACATCCAATCACATATGAAATTCCAATTCAATTTGCATATACATCCAATACATATTGAATTTCAACACAAATTAATTGAACAAAATTCCAACACATTTACTACGTTCCAACACAATACAAAACAAAACAAATATCTACATTGAAAATATGTTCCAACACTACAAATATCTACATCGAAAATACGTTCCAACACAACACAAAACTAATATACAATCAAACTATATTTGTTCTATCTGTTACAAATATACAATCAAAGACAAATATACAACACATATAAGTTCAAACTAGTCTCAACAAACATATAGTTTGATCTAACTATATACATCAACAAATAGTAACAAAATATATATACAACTTAACAAACAACAATGAGAAACCACGTGCTTAGTCTAAGTCAACATAATCATTTCCCAACACCTTATCTGCATTACCTGCAAATGATTTGTGAACCAATGATAATCAATAAAAAAAAAATCCAAAACACAGATATACAGTGATGCAAATATATGTTAGTTCTAAAATGAACCACGGGAACAATGCGTTGCTAACTGAGACTTTTGTGGAGACATAATTTCAACCGTTAAAGTGATCGATACGGGATATAGTCATGTTAACAGAAGAATAACAAAACCAACACAAATATAACATTACCTCTGTCGGTCACGGATCCAGAGGTCGACGCGAGCATGGCCTCAAGCTGGTAGAAACGGGCCTCAATCATCGCATCTTTTTCTGTCATCTGAGCTTTTTGTTCTTCAATCTATTTGGCCATCTGATCCATCGCAACTCTTTGTTGTGCCTCTTCTTCAAGTTCTCTAATCATATTCGTCATCTGTGAGAACGAGGAGTTCCCAAGGTTCTGCGATCTGCCTGGAACGGTGTATAGTACGAGTGTATGCTGCCCTGCACCGGTAGAACATTCGGACCCACTTGTCAGACCCTGCTAGCGTACTCAAGCTTATTTTCGTGAGCCTGAGCATACGCGACATTTGGTGTCCACCGTACCGTCCTTTCAGTCACGCTTGAGATCAATGCAGGGCCAGTGGGTATCAATTCCTTCATCCTCTCCTGTATGTTAAATAACAAGTTATTATCTCACATAAAGAAGGTTAATCATAAATAATTTATCAAAATATATATCGGTAAGTACTTATACATCTCTCCCTAACCATATCATTTGGATAGTCACCATCCTTCTTTGTGTGTGTCGAGATGTAAATTTGCGCTCGAGTAGCAGAGGTGCCCACAGATAAGGTCTGCATAAAAAAAAAAAGTAGATCAAATATATATATATATATATATATATATATATATATATATATATATATATATATATGCAATAAATAAGACA